>NC_091319.1:34679135-34717368 GCF_038502225.1 Cherax quadricarinatus
TAAGGAATGGAAGAAATATAGAAGGCAAAGGACCCAGGAGAATAAGGAGAACAGTCGTAGAGCCAGAAACGAATATGCACAGATAAGAAGGGAGGCCCAAAGACAATATGAAAATGACATAGCAGCGAAAGCCAAATCTGACCCGAAACTGTTGTACAGCCACATCAGGAGGAAAACAACAGTCAAGGACCAGGTAATCAGGCTAAGGAAGGAAGGAGGAGAGACAACAGGAAATGACCGTGAAGTATGTGAAGAACTCAACAAGAGATTCAAAGAAGTGTTCACAGAGGAGACAGAAGGGACTCCAGAAAGACGGAGAGGTGGGGCACACCACCAAGTGCTGGACACAGTGCACACAACCGAGGAAGAAGTGAAGAGGCTTCTGAGTGAGCTAGATACCTCAAAGGCAATGGGGCCAGATAACATCTCCCCATGGGTATTGAGAGAGGGAGCAGAGGCGCTATGTGTACCCCTAACAACAATATTCAATACATCTATCGAAACAGGGAGATTGCCTGAGGCATGGAAGACAGCAAATGTAGTCCCAATCTTTAAAAAAGGAGACAGACATGAAGCACTAAACTACAGACCAGTGTCACTGACATGTATAGTATGCAAAATCATGGAGAAGATTATCAGGAGAAGAGTGGTGGAACACCTAGAAAGGAATGATCTCATCAACAGCAGCCAGCATGGTTTCAGGGACGGGAAATCCTGTGTCACAAACCTACTGGAGTTCTATGACATGGTGACAGCAGTAAGACAAGAGAGAGAGGGGTGGGTGGATTGCATTTTCTTGGACTGCAAGAAGGCGTTTGACACAGTTCCACACAAGAGATTGGTGCAAAAACTGGAGGACCAAGCAGGGATAACAGGGAAGGCACTACAATGGATCAGGGAATACTTGTCAGGAAGACAGCAGCGAGTCATGGTACGTGGCGAGGTGTCAGAGTGGGCACCTGTGACCAGCGGGGTCCCGCAGGGGTCAGTCCTAGGACCAGTGCTGTTTCTGATATTTGTGAACGACATGACGGAAGGAATAGACTCTGAGGTGTCCCTGTTTGCAGATGACGTGAAGTTGATGAGAAGAATACACTCGATCGAAGACCAGGCAGAACTACAAAGGGATCTGGACAGGCTGCAGACCTGGTCCAGCAATTGGCTCCTGGAGTTCAATCCCACCAAGTGCAAAGTCATGAAGATTGGGGAAGGGCAAAGAAGGCCGCAGACGGAGTACAGTCTAGGGGGTCAGAGACTACAAACCTCACTCAAGGAAAAAGATCTTGGGGTGAGTATAACACCAGGCACATCTCCTGAAGCGCACATCAACCAAATAACTGCTGCAGCATATGGGCGCCTAGCAAACCTCAGAACAGCATTCCGACATCTTAATAAGGAATCGTTCAGGACCCTGTACACCGTATACGTTAGGCCCATATTGGAGTATGCGGCACCAGTTTGGAACCCACACCTAGCCAAGCACGTAAAGAAACTAGAGAAAGTGCAAAGGTTTGCAACAAGACTAGTCCCAGAGCTAAGAGGTATGTCCTACGAGGAAAGGTTAAGGGAAATCAACCTGACGACACTGGAGGACAGGAGAGATAGGGGGGACATGATAACGACATACAAAATACTGAGGGGAATTGACAAGGTGGACAAAGACAGGATGTTCCAGAGATTGGACACAGTAACAAGGGGACACAGTTGGAAGCTAAAGACACAGATGAATCACAGGGATGTTAGGAAGTATTTCTTCAGCCACAGAGTAGTCAGTAAGTGGAATAGTTTGGGAAGCGATGTAGTGGAGGCAGGATCCATACATAGCTTTAAGCAGAGGTATGATAAAGCTCACGGCTCGGGGAGAGTGACCTAGTAGCGATCAGTGAAGAGGCGGGGCCAGGAGCTCGGACTCGACCCCCGCAACCTCAACTAGGTGAGTAACTAGGTGAGTACACACTGGAGGACAGGGGAGATAGGGAGGTCATGATAACGACTTACAAAATACTGAGAGGAATTGACAAGGTGGACAAAGACATGATGTTCCAGAGACTGGACACAGCAACACGGGGACACAGTTGGAAGCTGAAGACACAGATGAATCAAAGGGATGTTAGGAAGTATTTCTTCAGCCACAGAGTAGTCAGGAAGTGGAATAGTTTGGGAAACGATGTAGTGGAGGCAGGATCCATACATAGCTTTAAGCAGAGGTACGATAAAGCTCATGGTTCAGGGAGAGTGACCTAGTAGCGACCAGTGAAGAGGTGGGGCCAGGAGCTTGGACTCGACCCCTGCAACCTCAACTAGGTGAGAACTAGGTGAGTACACACACACACACACACACGCACACACTCACACACACACACACACACACATACACACAGAACTGCAGGAGGCCAAGAGAGGAATATGAGGATAGCAACAGAGCAATGGTGGACACACTTGCTGAGGTGGCAAGAAGAGCTCACTCAAGCAGAGCAAAGTTGCTGGTTATGGGGGATTTCAACCACAGGGAGATTTACTGGGAAAACCTGGAGCCACATGGGGGTCCCGGAACATGGAGAGCCAAGATGTTGGATGTGGTGCTGGAAAACCTCATGCACCAACATGTTAGGGACACTACCAGAGTGAGAGGGCAGGATGAACCTGACAGGGAGGCAACAACGAGTCATGGTACGTGAAGAGGTATAACAGTGGGCGCCTGTGACGAGCGGGGTCCCACAGGGGTCAGTTCTAGGACCAGTGCTATTTTTGATATTTGCGATCGACATGATGGAAGGAATAGACTCGGAAGTGTCCCTATTCGCAGATGATGTGACGTTGATGAGAAGAATTAAATCGGATGAGGATGAGGCAGGACTGCAAAGAGACCTGGACAGGCTGGACATGTGGTTCAGAAACTGGCTTCTCGAATTCAATCCTGCCAAATGCAAAGTCATGAAGATTGGGGAGGGGCAAAGAAGACTGCAGACAGAGTATAGGTTAGGTGGACAAAGACTACAGACCTCACTCAGGGAGAAAGACCTTGGGGTGACCATAACACCGAGCACGTCACCTGAGGCACACATCAACCAAGTAACTGCTGCAGCATACGGGCGCCTGGCAAACCTGAGAATAGCGTTCCGATACCTTAATAAGTAATCGTTCAAGACACTGTACACTGTGTATGTTAGGCCCATAGTGGAGTATGCAGCACCAGTCTGGAACCCACACCTGGTCAAGCACGTCAAGAAGTTAGAGAAAGTACAAAGGTTTGCAACAAGGCTAGCCCCAGAGCTCAGGGGAATGTCGTACGAGGAAAGGTTGAGGGAAATCGGACTGACGACATTGGAGGACAGAAGGGTCAGGGGAGACATGATAACGACATACAAGATACTTCGGGGAATAGACAAGGTGGACAGAGATAGGATGTTCCAGAGAGGGGACACAGAAACAAGGGGTCACAACTGGAAGCTGAAGACTGATACGAGTCACAGGGACGTTAGGAAGTATTTCTTCAGTCATAGAGTCGTCAGGAAGTGGAATAGCCTAGCAAGTGAAGTAGTGGAGGCAGGAACCATACATAGTTTTAAGAAGAGGTATGACAAAGCTCAGGAAGCAGAGAGGGAGAGGGCCTAGTAGCGATCAGTGAAGAGGCGGGGCCAGGAGCTGAGTCTCGACCCCTGCAACCATAATTAGGTGAGTACACACACACAGACACACTCACACACACACACACACACACACACACACACACACACACACACACACACACACACACACACATATATGCACACACAAACACACACAGACACGCATACACACACACAAACACACACACACACACACTCATACGCACTCACTCACACACACACACACACACACACACACACACACATACACACACACACACACACACACACACACACACACAGGAGCTTGGCCTCGACCCCTGCAACCTCAACTAGGTGAGTACACACGCACACACACACACACACACACACACACACACACACACACACACACACACACACACACACACACACACACACACACACACACACACACACACACACACACACACACACACAGGTTTGCAACAAGGCTAGTTACAGAGCTACAGGGAGTGTCCTACGAAGAAAGGTTGAGGGAAATCGGCCTGATGGCACTGGAGGCCAGGAGGGTCAGGGAAGACATGATAACGACATATAAAATATTGCGAGGAATAGATAAGGTGGACAGAGACAGGATGTTCCAGAGAGGGGACACAGAAACATGGGGTCAAAACTGGAAGTTGAAGACTCAGATGAGTCAAAGGGATGTTAGGAAGAATTTCTTCAGTCACAGAGTTGTCAGGAAGTGGAATGGTCTGGGTAGTGAGATACTGGAGGCAGGAATCATACATGGTTTTAAGACGAGGTATGATAAAGCTCATGGAGCAGGGAGAGAGAGAGGACCTAGTAGCGATCAGTGAAGAGGCGGGGCCAGGAGCTGAATCTCGACCCCTGCTACCACAAATAGGTGAGTACAAATAGGTGAGTGCACACACACACTCCCACACCCACTCACACACACACACACACACACACACACACACACACACACACACACACACACACACACACACACACACAAACACACACACACACACACACAAACACACACACACACACACACACACACACACACACACACACACACACACACACCATTTTAATGTTCACACACACACACACACACACACACACACACACACACACATCAACCTGACGACACTGGAGGACAGGAGAGATATGGGGGACATGATAACGACATACAAAATACTGAGAGGAATTGACAAAGTGGACGAAGACAGGATGTTCCAGAGATGGGAGAGAGCAACAAGGGGACTCAGTTGGAAGTTGAAGACATAGATGAATCACAGGGATGTTAGGAAGTATTTCTTCAGCCACAAAGTAGTCAGGAAGTGGAATAGCTTGTGAAGCGATGTAGTGGAGGCAGAATCCATACATAGCTTCAAGCAGAGGTATGATAAACCTCACGGTTCAGAGAGAGTGACCTAGTAGCGACCAGTGAAGAGGCGGGGCCAGAAGCTAGGTCTCGACCCCTGCAACCTCAACCAGGTGTGTACAACTAGGTGCGTACACACCCACACACACACACACACACACTCATACAAGAGGCCTAGTGCCTAATCGACATGTGCTCAGGACAAAATGATAACTAACACACAAGTATCGTGGGAACACTTCAGACTGGGGGTCGAAAGGTGATGATAGCAGTTATGTATAACCCACCACTGAACAGCAGGAGGCCAAGACAAGATTATGATGACCATAATAGTGCAGTGGTGGATACACTAGCTGAAGTGGCCAGAAGGGCTCATACGGGTAGGACAAAATTACTCATAATGATGGATTTCAATCATTAATAGATTGAAAACTTAGAGCCACATGGGGGACCAGAAACACTGAGGGCTAAGATGTTGGAGACTGTATTGGAGATGCAAAATAGAGAGAGGAGAGGATGTTGCAGCAAGGCTGAACCTCATATTCACCTTGAACAGTTCGGACATAGGGGATATCACACACGAAAGACCCCTTGGCGCTAGTGATCATGTTGTCCTGAGTTTTGAATACCTTGTAAAGTTAACAGTGGAGAATGCAGAAGCACGAGAGCAACGAGTGAAGCCGAACTTCAAAAATGGGGACTACATAGGAATGAGAAGTTTCTTGCATGAAGTGCAGTGGAAAAGAGAACTAGAGGGAAAAACAGTAAATAAAATGATGGAACTTGTGACCATTATGTGCACGGAGGCAGAGGAGAAGGTCATACCAAAGGGTAACAGAAAAAAAAAATGGTAAGACCAGAGTGAGCCCATGGTTTAACTGAAGGTGTGCTAGAGCATGGAAAAGGTATAGAAGGCAAAGGACTCAATAGAACAAGGAGTTGAGCAGAAGAACCAGAAACGAATATGCAAGGATAAAGAGAGAACCCAGAGGCAATACGAGAACGACATAGCATCAAAAGCCAAATCTGAACCAAAGTTGTTATACAGTCACATTAGGAGAAAAACAACAATCAAGGACCAGGTAATCAGGCTGAGGAAAGAAGGAGGGAAGCTCACGAAGAGTGACCAAGAAGTATGTGATGAACTAAACAAAAGATTTAGAGAAGTATTCACAATAGAGAAAGGAATGCTTCCAGCAAACAGTGGAGGTAGGGTGCACCAGCAGGTGCTGGACACAATACGCATAACCATGGTAATGGTGAAGAAACTGCTAGGTGAACTATGTACCTCAACGGCGGTGGGCCCAGATAACACATCTCCATGGACACTGAGAGAGGGAGCAGAGGAACTGTGTGTGCCGCTAGCAGCAATCTTCAGTAAATCTATTGAAACTGGGCAGTTGCCTGAGACGTGGAAGACAGTACATGTAGCTCCAATTTTTAAGAAAGGGGACAGACAGGCAGCGTTATACTACAGACCAGTGTCACTGACTTGTATAGTATGTATCAGGAGAAGAGTAGTGGAACACATTGAAAAGATTGGGCTCATACATGACAGTCAGCATGGCTTCAGAGATGGGAAATCCTGTGTCACAAATCTACTTGAGTTCTACGTTAAGGTAACAGAAGTAAGACAGGAGAGAGAGAGAGAGAGAGGGATGGGTAGATTGCATCTTTTTGGACTGCAAGAAGGCTTTTGACACAGTACGACACAAGAGACTGGTGCAAAACTTAGAGGAGCAGGCAGGAATAATAGGGAAAGTACTGCAATGGATTAGAGAATACCTGACAGGAAGGAAACAGCGAGTGTTTGTATGTGCTGAAGTGTCGGAGTGGGCGCATGTGTCGAGTGGGGTTCCACAAGGGTCAGTCCTAGGTCTGGTGCTGTTTCATGTATACGTGAATGACATGATGGAAGAAATAGATTCAGAAGTGTCACTGTTCACTGATGATGTGAAACTGATGAAGAGTTAAGATTACAAGTGGATCTGGACAGACTACAAGTCTGGTCCGACAAATGGCTCCTAGAGTTTAACCCCAGTAATTGTAAGGTTATAAAGATTGGGGAAGGACACAGAAGACCGCAGACGGCGTACAGGTTAGGAAATTAAAGGCTACAAACGACACTTAAAGGAAAGGATCTTGGGGAAAGCATAATAACGAACATGTCCCCTGAGGCACACATCAGTCAAATAACTGCTGCAGCATCTGGGCGCTTGGTAAACCTGAGATTAGCGTTTAGACATCTGAGTAAGGAGTCATTCACGACATTGTACACCATGTACGTTAGGCCTATACTGGAGTATGTAGCGCCAGTATGAAACCCTCACCTAGTCAAACAAGTCACGAAATTGGAGAAAGTGCAAAAATTTGTAACACGATTAGTCCCGGAACTGAGGGGTATGTCTTATGAGGAGAGGTTAAGGGAACTCAACCTGATGACACTAGAGGATAGGAGGGATAGAGGGGACATGATAACAACGTATAAAATACTGAGTAATTGACAAGGTGGACAGGGCTCGAATGTTTAAGAGATGGGATACAAGAACAACGGGACACAATTGGAAAACCCAGACGCGTCATAGAGATGTTAGAAAGTATTTCTTTAGCCTTAGAGCTGTCAGGAAGTGGAATAAGCTGGAGAGTGAAGTAGTGGAAGCAAGTCCCATACATAGCTTTTAGAAGAGGTATGACAAATCTTATGGAGTAGGGAGAGAATGAATTAGAATCGACCAGTGAAGAGGCGGGGCCAGGAGCTATGAATCGACCCCTGCAACCACATATAGGTGAGTACATATAGGTGAGTACACACACAAGCACGCACACACGCACACACACACGCACACACACACGCACGCACGCACGCACACACACGCACACACACGGACGAGGATGAGGCAGGACTGCAAAGAGACCTGGACAGGCTGGACATGTGGTCCAGTAACTGGCTTCTCGAATTCAATCCAGCCAAATGCAAAGTCATGAAGATTGGGGAGGGGCAAAGAAGACCGCAGACAGAGTATAGGCTAGGTGGACAAAGACTACAGACCTCACTCAGGGAGAAAGACCTTGGGGTGACCATAACACCGAGCACATCACCGGAGGCACACATCAACCAAATAACCGCTGCAGCATACGGGCACCTGGCAAACCTGAGAATAGCGTTCCGATACCTTAATAAGGAATCGTTCAAGACACTGTACACTGTGCACGTTAGGCCCATACTGGAGTATGCAGCACCAGTCTGGAACCCACACCTGGTCAAGCACGTCAAGAAGTTAGAGAAAGTACAAAGGTTTGCAACAAGGCTAGTCCCAGAGCTCAAGGGAATGTCGTACGAGGAAAGGTTAAGGGAAATCGGACTGACGACAGTGGAGGACAGAAGGGTCAGGGGAGACATGATAACGACATACAAGATACTGCGGGGAATAGACAAGGTGGACAGAGATAGGATGTTCCAGAGAGGGGACACAGGGACAAGGGGTCACAACTGGAAGCTGAAGACTCAGACGAGTCACAGGGACGTTAGGAAGTATTTCTTCAGTCATAGAGTTGTCAGGAAGTGGAATAGCCTAGCAAGTGAAGTAGTGGAGGCAGGAACCATACATAGTTTTAAGAAGAGGTATGACAAAGCTCAGGAAGCAGTGAGAGAGAGGGCCTAGTAGCGATCAGTGAAGAGGCGGGGCCAGGAGCTGAGTCTCGACCCCTGCAACCACAATTAGGTGAGTATAATTAGGTGAGTACACACACACACACACACACACACACACACACACACACACACACACACACACACACACACACACAACACTGGAGGACAGGAGGGTCAGGGGAGACATGATAACGACATACAAAATACTGCGTGGAATAGACAAGGTGGACAGAGACAGGATGTTCCAGAGATGGGACACAGAAACAAGGAGTCACCATTGGAAGCTGAAGACTCAGATGAGTCAAAGGGATGTTAGAAAGTATTTCTTCAGTTATAGAGTAGTTAGGAAGTGGAATAGTCTGGCAAGCGATGTAGTGGAGGCAGGAACTATACATAGTTTTAAGATTAGGTATGATAAAGCTCATGGAGCAGGGGGAGGGAGGACCTAGTAGCGGTCGGTGAAGACGCGGGGCCAGGAGCTGAGTTTCGGCCCCTGCAACCACAATTAGGTGAGTATACACACACACACACACACACACACACACACACACACACACACACACACACACACACACACACACACACACACACACACACACGCACGCACAAACGCACACACGCACACACGCACACACTCACAGACATGTGCCTAGGACAAAATGGACAAAATGGTAACTGTAAAGTAAAAGGACACAAGTACAACTAATGTGACATTTCATTGTGGCAACGTTTCGCTCTCCAGAAGCTTTGTCAAGCCGATACAAACAGTATATGGACACAGTGGGTATATAAAGGCTCAGAGTGAGGTGCAATACTAGTGGTAGTAGTAGTAGTAGTAGTAGTAGTAGTAGTAGTAGTAGTAGTAGTAGTAGTAGTAGTAGTAGTAGTAGTAGTGACGTAAGTTGTAGTAGTAGTAGTAGTACAATATGGTAGAGCAATTAATTCGTACATGAGTAAAAGGATATAAAAGCTATTACTTGGGTAACATAAAAATATGTTGGACAAATATAGACTGGAAAGAGGCAGCTTGTTCCAGTGTTCACTCTCTGTAATGTGCTTTGTGTAGTATAACAGGAGAGACTATGTGATGGCAGAGTTTACTGTTTTCAGGAGGATTCTTGCTAAGACTTCAGAGATGGTGAAGCTCCCGTTGTTTTGTTTAATTGTATTCGAAACAGCGATCAGTGCCTCGAATCACACCAGGCTACAAGCCAGGTCCAGCAACTGGCTCCTTGAGTTTAACCCTGCCAAATGCAAAGTCATGAAGATTGGGGAAGGGCAAAGAAGACCGCAGACACAATATAGTTTAGATGGCCAAAGACTGCAAACCTCACTCAAGGAAAAAGATCTGCGGGTGAGTATAACACCGAGCATATCTCCTGAGGCGCACAACAATCAGATAACTGCTGCAGCATACGGGCGCCTGGCAAACCTACGGATAGCGTTCCGATACCTCAGTAAGGATTCGTTCAAGACTCTGTATACCATTTATGTCAGGCCCATACTGGAGTATGCAGCACCAGTTTGGAATCCACATCTAGTCAAGCACGTCAAGAAACTAGAGAAAGTGCAAAGGTTTGCAACAAGACTAGTCCCAGATCTACGGGGATTGTCCTACGAAGAAAGGTTGAGGGAAATCGGCCTCACGACACTGGAGGACAGGAAGGTCAGGGAAGACATGATAACGACATATAAAATACTGCACGGAATAGACAAGGTGGACAAAGACGGGATGTTCCAGAGATGGGACACAGACACAAGAGGTCACAATTGGAAGTTGAAGACTCAGATGAATAAGAGGGATGTTAGGAAGTATTTCTTCAGTCATAGAGTAGTCAAGTCGTGGAATAGCCTAGAAAGTGACGTAGTGGAGACGGGAACCATACATAGTTTTAAGGCGAGGTATGATAAAGCTCATGGAGCAGGGAGAGAGGACCTAGTAGCAATCAGTGAAGAGGCAGGGTCAGAAGCTGAGTCTCGACCCCTGCAACCACAAATAGGTGAGTACAAATAGGTGAGTACACACACACACTCACACGCAGGCGGGATCCATACATTGCTTTAAGCAGAGATATGATAAAGCTCACGGTTCAGGGAGAGTGACCTAGTAGCGATCAGTGAAGAGGCGGGGCCAGGAGCTAAGACTCGACCCCTGCAACCTCAACTAGGTAAGTACACACACACACACACACACACAGGCTAGACACGTGGTCCAGCAATTGGCTTCTTGAATTCAACTCCGCCAAATGCAAAGTCATGAAGATCGAAGAAGGGTAAAGAAGACCGCAGACAGAGTATAGACTACGTGACCAAAGACTGCAAACCTCGCTGAAGGAGAAAAATCTTGGGGTGACCATAACACCGAGCATTTCTCTGGAGGCACACATCAACCAGATAGCTGCTGCAGCACATGGGCGCGTGGCAAACCTGAGAATAGCGCTTCAATACCTTAGTAAGGAATCGTTCAAGACACTGTACACTGTGTACATCAGGTCCATACTGGAGTATGCAGCACCTGTTTGGAAACCACACCTGGTCAAGCACGTCAAGGAATTCGAGAAAGTGCAAAGGTTTGCAACAAGGCTAGTTCCGGAGCTCAGGGGTATGTCCTACAAAGAAAGGTTAAGGGACATCGGACTGACGACATTGGAGGATAGGAGGGTCAGGGGAGACATGATAACGTCATACAAAATACTGCGTGGAATAGATAAGGTAGACAGAGACAGGTTGTTCCAGAGAGGGGACACATAAACAAGGGGTCACAATTGGAAGATGAAGACTCAGACGAGTCAGAGGGATGTTAAGAAGTGAAGGCATGAACCATACATAGCTTTAAGACGAGGTATGATAAAGCTCTGGAAGCAGGGAGAGAGAGGACCTAGTAGCGATCAGTGAACCCCTGCAACCACATTTAGGTGAGTACACATACACGGAGGCCAGGAGCTGAGTAGGCGAGGCCAGGAGCTGAATATGCGGGGCCAGGAGCTGAGTATCGACCCCTGCAACCACAATTAGGTGAGTACACATACACACACACACACACACACAACACACACAACACACACACAACACACACACACACACAGTACACAGACACAACACACACAACACACACACACGCACGAATGCACTCACGCACGCACGCACGCACGCATATACAACAGTTCCCCACAAGAGATTAGTGCAGAAGCTGGAGGATCAGGCGCATGTAAAAGGAAGGGCACTGCAATGGATAAGGGAATACCTGACAGGGAGGCAGCAACGAGTCATGGTACGTGAAGAGGTATCACAGTGGGCGCCTGTTACGAGCGGGGTCCCACAGGGGTCAGTTCTAGGACCAGTGCTATTTTTGATATATGTGAACGACATGATGGAAGGAATAGACTCTGAAGTGTCCCTGTTCGCAGATGACGTGAAGTTGATGAGAAGAATTAAATCGGACGAGGATGAGGCAGGACTGCAAAGAGACCTGGACAGGCTGGACATGTCGTCCAGTAACTGGCTTCTCGAATTCAATCCTGCCTCCTGAAGATTGGGGAGGGGCAAAGAAGACCGCAGACAGAGTATAGGCTAGGTGGACAAAGACTACAGACCTCACTCAGGGAGAAAGACCTTGGAGTGACCATAACACCGAGCACATCACCGGAGGCACACATCAACCAAATAACCGCTGCAGCATACGGGCGCCTGGCAAACCTGAGAATAGCGTTCCGATACCTTAATAAGGAATCGTTCAAAACACTGTACACTGTGTATGTTAGGCCCATAGTGGAGTATGCAGCACCGGTTTGGAACCCACACCTGGTCAAGCACGTCAAGAAGTTAGAGAAAGTACAAAGGTTTGCAACAAGGCTAGTCCAAGAGCTCAAGGGAATGTCGTACGAGGAAAGGTTAAGGGAAATCGGACTGACGACACTGGAGGACAGAAGGGTCAGGGGAGACATGATAACGACATACAAGATACTGCGGGGAATAGACAAGGTGGACAGAGATAGGATGTTCCAGAGAGGGGACACAGGGACAAGGGGTCACAACTGGAAGCTGAAGACTCAGACGAGTCTCAGGGACGTTAGGAAGTATTTCTTCAGTCATAGAGTTGTCAGCAAGTGGAATAGCCTAGCAAGTGAAGTAGTGGAGGCAGGAACCACACATAGTTTTAAGAAGAGGTATGACAAAGCTCAGGAAGCAGAGAGAGAGAGGACCCAGTAGCGATCAGTGAAGAGGCGGGGCCAGGAGCTGAGTCTCGACCCCTGCAACCACAATTAGGTGAGCACACACACACTTGGTTTCTCTCTCCCCTGGCATCGAGAGCCCTCTCACAGCTATTCTTAAAGCTGTATATAACCAGGATTCAACTTCAGTAACATAACTAGGTAAGCACATTCACATCTCTAGGTACTTACCTATCGATAGATATGCAGACGAGGATGAACGAGGATAGATAATGACCAAATATCCTGAAGAAAGCGAATAGTCTGCAGGAGATGTCTCCTGCCATCCACTGTACCGTAGCTGCCCAGCCAACTTCCACAGGTATCATCACCATCGTCACCTACATCAGGAGAGATGTATTAGCAGAAGCTACTATACCTGGGTAAGCTGAACCTACTGAAGACGGTACCTGTGTGAGAAAAGAATTATTAGTACCGAGTAATATACCTTGGGAGGTAGAACCTACCGAAGACGTTATTTGTGATACCTGAACTCATTGAAAACCGTACCTGCGTCAAGAGTCAGGAATAACTCAGGAGGAATATATGTGAGGAACCTGAGCCTATTAAGGACTGTGTCTGCGCCAGGTGAGATAAATTATCACAGGGGAATTTCCTGGGGAAGCTAAACTTGTTGAAGACGTTACCTGAGTCATGTAACAGGAATTATCAAAGGAGAATGTTCCTGATAAAGATGAACCTACTGAGGACGGTACCTGCGTCAGGTGAGATAAATTATCACAGGGGGAAATATTCCTGGGGAATGTAGACCTACCATTATTAATTTATGTCTCACGAAATCGTGATGACACGATTGTAAACAAACCATACCGCGGGTGGGGTTAGAACCCGCGATCAGAGAGTCACAAAACTCCAGACCGACGCGTTAGCCACTGGACCAGCTAGTCTGGAGTTTTGTGACTCTCTCATCGCGGGTTCGAACCCCGCCCGTGGTATGAATTATTAATTTACCCTTCAGGAATGGTAAATACCTAATTGAAACTGTAATAAGAAGGCTTTAGAAACTCTCACTCCACACTGATAAGACTTTCTTCACGATGTTTGAGAATAAAGCAGAAAATATTCACTTGAGCATAAGGGTAAACTATTCAAACACACTGAGCATCAAAATAAGGGAAAATTTATGGGTATACATCCAGATAGCAAACTTAAATTAAACTCCCACATACAGCACATATGTAAGATTTTGTAAAACAGTAGGAATAGTTAAAAAAAATTGCGCTACAAAGGACTGTAAACATTTGTTACTGTGTACTGGTGTCTAGTCTACGTTCACCTCAACTATAATGATGGTTAATTTAGCTCTACAATACCAGGTCAACTAAAACTCACCGAAACTCATGAAATATATTCTTTTATAATGATGAGTCAGGCTCCACAAAATACACTTCCCCATTATCCTAAATTTTTAATTTGTTGAATTTAGAAAACATTGACACTAAGTACATACTTTATATATGGAACACTTAATACACATCTTAATCCAGAGCTAAAACTCTTCTTGTGAAGCTATGACACGACATGTACAAGAAACTTATAATATGCAAATTACCTTTTTATATCCCCATTTCTAAGTTAATTTGAATAGAAATTCATTATATGTAACAGGTCAAAAATTTGAATTTTCTCATTGTTTTCTAACAGTTGCTTAACTGCAAATGATTAAAATCGTCTTGTGATCTTGATGTAAATATCAACCCGACTTGTTACACTCCGATCATCAATCATATTTATTTAATTATAATCTCAACTAATTTTCTAAACCTTAAAATATTTTACAGCCTTAATTAATTGTCATTGTTTAATTTGTTATGCTTCTTCTCATAACTCGTGAAGTACTCGTCTTGCTGACCTCTGCACTCGTTCCACTTGACATACACTCTAAAGTGTGTTTCATACTGGAGTTATATACTCAGGATGAACTTGACGTATACCATATAAAAGTGTGGTGTATGTCAAGATTCCTGAGATGTCATCGTAGAACTTCTAGAAGTGAGTCTGTTGCAGAGGTGACAGAGTTGATGTGGGCGTCAGTTGAAGTACTGAGCAACATGCTCACCCGAAGGTCTTCCTTCTTGAGTGAGCATTGCTGCAGTTGTCCTCGAAGACTACTCTTCTTGAGTGAGCATTGCTGCAGTTGTCCTCGAAGACTACTCTTCTTGAGTGAGCATTGCTGCAGTTGTCCTCGAAGACTACTCTTCTTGAGTGAGCATTGCTGCAGTTGTCCTCGAAGACTACTCTTCTTGAGTGAGCATTGCTGCAGTTGTCCTCGAAGACTACTCTTCTTGAGTGAGCATTGCTGCAGTTGTCCTCGAAGACTACTCTTCTTGAGTGAGCATTGCTGCAGTTGTCCTCGAAGACTACTCTTCTTGAGTGAGCATTGCTGCAGTTGTCCTCGAAGACTACTCTTCTTGAGTGAGCATTGCTGCAGTTGTCCTCGAAGACTACTCTTCTTGAGTGAGCATTGCTGCAGTTGTCCTCGAAGACTACTCTTCTTGAGTGAGCATTGCTGCAGTTGTCCTCGAAGACTACTTAGTTAATCTTCCCTGAGTAAGATAAATTCACATTTGCTAGAGTTAACTTCCAATAACCGATTATTAGTCCTGACCTACAACGTGTCCAGTTAAACTGTAGTCTTCCATAGTCCTCCTCTCATTAGTTTTAAATATGTGAATAGTGATTCATTTGTCTCAGTCTCCTCATACATGTTCATATTTCTCATCATGATGTTCACAACAAATAGTACTTGTACATTGTGCAACTCATTTTCCAGACAATCACTCATTGTTTCTATCTTGATAAATATTCCTTGGCCCATGTTATTTTTGCCTGTTAAGTTAGGTGAGGTTTCTAACTTAGTTTTGGCCCAAAAATAAGAGTCTTATATCATTTAAATTGAAAAAAATATCTTTAATTCTGAAAAAGAATTTTTTTGAAATTTTTTATATATACGGAAGTTTGCCTATTCAGTAAGTTCGGCTTATTAGGCCATGTGGCATGGCATGACATGGCAAGGATAAGTACTTATCAAAGAGGCTGACCAGGACTTACTGTGAATACTTTATGAAGATTGCACTACAGCGAGAAGACATTCCAGTGCATTGTCTCAACGTAAATAGTGTAAGTGTTGTGTTGTTTGTGAAGGTTGTGGAGTGGTGGTAGTGTGGAAGACGGCCAGTGGGGGTGGGGGAGAATAAGGCCTACACTGTGAAGGTTGTGGAGTGGTGGTAGTGTGGAAGACGGCCAGTGGGGGTGGGGGAGAATAAGGCCTACACTGTGAAGGTTGTGGAGTGGTGGTAGTGTGGAAGACGGCCAGTGGGGGTGGGGGAGAATAAGGCCTACACTGTGAAGGTTGTGGAGTGGTGGTAGTGTGGAAGACGGCCAGTGGGGGTGGGGGAGAATAAGGCCTACACTGTGAAGGTTGTGGAGTGGTGGTAGTGTGGAAGACGGCCAATGGGGGTGGGGGAGAATTAGACCTACACTGTGTGTCAGTACCGGCCAAGATTATCGTATATACAAACCTCGAAAAGCTCTCATAAAAACATCTACCTCCAGCATCATGCGTCATGCTTCCAGTTAACCTAGAAATGATTGCGTGTCGATGCATGGAATAATTAGAGGCATATGTTATGGAAAAACAATGTGGGATTAATGTTAACGAGGGAGTGACCAGTCAGTGCCGCCTCCCCCACGCCACGGAGGAGGGGGAAGAGGCGCCGTGCGTAGGTGGTGAGGGAAGAAACTGGGGCTCAGCAGTGCACATACCCACATCTTTCATGACTTATATAGGAAAAAACTAATGTGTGTATTGTAAGACAGTGTGAACAATGTATAGTGAGCAAGTCCATGTGTAGTGTACTCCCCTCACCCCTCTACCCGGGCAACCCCCACCCAACAACCAGCCCCCCACCCAACAACCAGCGCCTCCCCCACCCAAATACCATCGCCTCCCCCACCCAAGACCCAGCGACACACCTCAAGCTCCACCAGGCCACCATCGTTAAGTTCACCATACCCACCCAGCATGTCGTAGCCAGATGGATGCCAATCAGGAGAAAGCAAGCAGCCAGGAAAATGGCATGGCTTGCAATACTAGGAGAGGCAAGTGTTGGTCGTGTTTACAGCTTCGTTGTCTCAACTCTAATGGTTTCCTCCACAAACATGGTAGCTGACTTGGTTCAGGATGTCCTCCTGTGGAAAGTGATGACCAAAAGTCACTTCAGGCACCTGAACCCACTCCAACAGATCTCATCTCATCAGAAGATATCTTGGAAACAATTAAAGCAACAAGTACCAGGACACTCACACATATTCCCAAAGCAGCCCGTCCACACGCAGCTGGGAAGCTTACAGACCTCTTAAAAAAAGTAAACGATGGTTCCACTATCCTAAATGCTCCACAAACCATCAAGGCATGGCACAACTTGCTACTTTTTGGCAATGTCTGCTTAGCTGTGCCAGAAAGAAGGGAAAAGAGGCTAACCTCAATGATAATTAAATCCTTAAGACACTTTCCTAGAGCTGCTAACCTCATTCACCTTCCCCGTCAATACAAAAATGGGAGAGGCAGAACCTCCACTCATTCCAGTGACAGTGAAAAAATTAAAGTCCAAGTGAGTAACAAAACTGAAGAGGCCAACAAAGTGAGGGCAATCAGTATTATTACCAGTGAAGATACAGTTGCTCCCAGGGATGCTGACATGGCAGAAGCACTTAGAGGAAAGCATACTGCCAGGGAAACCAGGGGCACCAACAGTTCCAACACCTCTGTCCCCACTGTGGAGCCATTCATTGTTCATTTACAAAGCAATAATATCATTCCCGTCTGGCTCTGCTGGGGGTTACACTGGATAAGACCACAGCATTTAAAGGAAATGGTTAATCCAGTTATTGAGGAGATTGCAGAGACACTACTTTCAGAGATCACAAGGTTTGTCAACAATTCCTTGGCTGGTCTGATTCCTGACAAAATTAAACCTTTCTTTTTTGGTGCATCACTATATGCACTTAAAAAAAAGGATGGAGGAATTAGGCCAGTTGCAGTGGGCAATGCTTTTCACTAACTTGTTTCCAAACCTTCTGTCCAAAGTGTTCATGCAGAGGCGGCCATGATGCTTCAACCTAACCAGCTTGGTTTTGGGGTCCCTCAAAGAAGTGAATCAGTGGTTCATGCAACAAGGGTGTATATTAACAACCTGCTTGAGGACAATGCAGTGGTAAAATTAGATTTCAAGAATGCATTTATTCTCCTGAAAAGAGACGTGGTATTAGCAGCAGTACAAGAACATTTCCCTCATCTCTTCCTTTTTGTTTCAGCTGGATATAGCAAGGAATCAATGCTCCTGTTTGGAGAGCATGAAATCATATCATCAGAGGGTGTCCAGCAAGGGGATCCTCTTGCACCATTTCTCTTCTGTATAGCGGTTAGAAAATCGCAGTTAGACTGTCCATTGAGCTAAACATCTGCTTCTTGTATGATGGCACACTAGCAGGTACAAAGGAGTCCCTCATAGGTGATCTTACACAGGTGATGACACGGGGACAGGAAATGGGTTTCATCCTGAATCTATCCAAACGTGAAATCATCTCAGTCAGACAACAAGTGATAAATGCAGTGAGATCAAAACTACCAGGTGCATTAGTCACTGCCCTCACAAATAGTGTCTTACTTGGAGCACCTCTGGGAAGCGATGCAATTGACACAATTCTCAGGAAGAAACTGGAAGAGTTGAGGAAAATGGAACAATAGGCAATCTTGACACCCATGATACCTTATACCTTCTTGCAAAGTGCTTGAGTCTGCCCAGGTTGAAATATTTCCTAAGATGTGCACCTTCATATGATAACTCTATACTGCACGAATATGAAAGTATTCTGAGGCAGATTTTTACGAAAGTACTTAACCTTACTCTAGAAGACGGGCAGTGGAACCAAGCTACACTTCCAGTCAGACTACAAGGCATTGGTGTCCGCAAGTCATTACAGGTTGCACTATGTGCTTTCCTGTCCTCATGCATTGCATCCAGAGGGCTTGAAGCAGCGATTCTCCCTAAACATCTTAGGGACAAGATTGGAGTCCATGACCAGAAGTTCGTTGATGAAGCCATGATCTGGGATAATCTAACGGGCTCGGAAACCAGACCTGCTCCTCCCAACAACTACAAACAGTCACACTGGGATGGCTCAGTAGTGGAGAATAAGCCTCAACAATGCTTCAGAGTGTGTTAGCGAAGGATAGAGACTGCCTCCTGGCAGTGAGAGCTCGTCATGCAAGAGGCTTTCTGTTGGGTGTTCCCAACTCCAGCCTTGGCACATGCCTCGACCCACAGACCATCTGCATTGATGTTGCCCTTGGACTTGCCACCCCTGTTCTTGCCAAACACAGGTGTATTTGTGGCAGTGAAGCAACAGATCGATTCAGGTACCATGATCTTGTGTGTCGTAAATCTGAGGGAAAGATTTCAAGACATGAAGAGGTTTATAACATTATCAAGAGGAACCTCACAACAGCTGGATGCCCAGCAGTAAGGGAGCCACCCCAACTATGTAGATCTGATGGCAGTCAAAAGCATCCAGATGGTATCACCCTTCAAACCTGTACAGATGGCAAGCAGGTGGTGTGGGACTACACATGTGATGATACCTATCTCCAAGACACAAGGGAGGAAGGAGGGGCAGCTGCCAGCTTCAGGGAATCCAAAAAGTTGAGAAAATACAGAGAACTTGCCCATCATTATATGTTTGTTCCCATAGATTCAGAGACCTTTGGCTCATGGGGAAAGAGTGCATGTAAGTTCTTCAAGGAGCTAGGCAAAAGACTCATCAGGGTAACTAGGGATCCCAGGGCAGCTAGTTTTCTGTTCCAGCAACTCAGTGCTGCTGTTCAGATAGGTGATGCCTGCTGTATTTTGGGCATGTGCCCCAGCTGTGAGGAGTTGGATGAGATATTCGCATTATAATCAGTGACAAACACTTAACAGTATATACTAGACATTTACCTCTCACACCTCTTGTACTGTATATGCTGTCTTTGTATCAACAATGTATCTCTTAAATCTTTTGTACCATATTATGTAATAAAATATACCTCCTGGTAAAACAGAATGAAAAGATGGGTTGGTAGGGGAAGTGGAATATTCAAATAGCTTCGGGAAGAAATCCAAATATTCTTCCTTGAAGCCTTTAGACCACTAGACCAGTGGTCTAGTGGTCTAAAGTGTCATGCATTTTCTCTCACCATAAGGCGGGCTAAAACAGCGTGGGTTCGACTCCTTGGCTAGTGCAGTGTTGTTATATATATAAACCATACCCCCGGCCGGAATTGAACCCGCGGTCATAGAGTCTCAAAACTCCAGCCCGTCGCGTTAGCCACTAGACCAGCTAGCCACAATAAGATTCATCCAACTAGGTATACCTAGTTGAATGAATCTTATTGAGTGCTGTATCAAAGATGCCACCTGTTCACACCTAGGTGTTACTTCCGGGCTAGGGTTTCTTCTGAGCGCTGTATCAAAGATGCCACCTGTTCACACCTAGGTGTTACTTCCGGGCTAGGGTTTCTTCTGAGCGCTGTATCAAAGATGCCGCCTGTTCACACCTAGGTGTTACTTCCGGTCTAGGGTGTCTTCTGAGCGCTGTATCAAAGATGCCGCCTGTTCACACCTAGGTGTTACTTCCGGGCTAGGGTTTCTTCTGAGCGCTGTATCAAAGATGCCGCCTGTTCACACCTAGGTGTTACTTCCGGGCTAGGGTTTCTTCTGAGCGCTGTATCAAAGATGCCGCCTGTTCACACCTAGGTGTTACTTCCGGGCTAGGGTTTCTTCTGAGCGCTGTATCAAAGATGCCGCCTGTTCACACCTAGGTGTTACTTCAGGGCTAGGGTTTCTTCTGAGCGCTGTATCAAAGATGCCGCCTGTTCACACCTAGGTGTTACTTCCGGGCTAGGGTTTCTTCTGAGCGCTGTATCAAAGATGCCGCCTGTTCACACCTAGGTGTTACTTCCGGTCTAGGGTGTCTTCTGAGCGCTGTATCAAAGGATGCCGCCTGTTCACACCTAGGTGTTACTTCCGGTCTAGGGTGTCTTCTGAGCGCTGTATCAAAGATGCCGCCTGTTCACACCTAGGTGTTACTTCCGGTCTAGGGTGTCTTCTGAGCGCTGTATCAAAGATGTCGCCTGTTCACACCTAGGTGTTACTTCCGGGCTAGGGTTTCTTCTGAGCGCTGTATCAAAGATGCTGCCTGTTCACACCTAGGTGTTACTTCCGGGCTAGGGTTTCTTCTGAGCGCTGTATCAAAGATGCCGACTTTTCACACCTAGGTGTTACTTCCGGGCTAGGGTTTCTTCTGAGCGCTGTATCAAAGATGCCGCCTGTTCACACCTAGGTGTTACTTCCGGGCTAGGGTTTCTTCTGAGCACTGTATCAAAGATGCCGCCTGTTCACACCTAGGTGTTACTTCCGGGCTAGGGTTTCTTCTGAGCGCTGTATCAAAGATGCCGCCTGTTCACACCTAGGTGTTACTTCCGGGCTAGGGTTTCTTCTGAGCGCTGTATCAAAGATGCCGCCTGTTCACACCTAGGTGTTACTTCCGGTCGAGGGTTTCTTCTGAGCGCTGTCTCAAAGGATGCCACCTTTTCACACCTAGGTGTTACTTCCGGTCTAGGGTTTCTTCTGAGCTCTGTATCAAAGAAGCCGCCTTTTCACACCTAGGTGTTACTTCCGGCCTAGGGTTTCTTCTGAGCGCAGTATCAAAGGATGCCGCCTGTTCACACCTAGGTGTTACTTCCGGTCGAGGGTTTCTTCTGAGCGCTGTCTCAAAGGATGCCACCTTTTCACACCTAGGTGTTACTTCCGGTCTAGGGTTTCTTCTGAGCGCTGTATCAAAGATGCCGCCTGTTCACACCTAGGTGTTACTTCCGGTCTTGGGTTTCTTCTGAGCGCTGTATCAAAGGATGCCGCCTGTTCACACCACGGTGTTACTTCCGGTCTAAGGTTTCTTCTGAGCGCTGTATCAAAGATGCCGCCTGTTCACACCTAGGTGTTACTTCCGGTCTAGGGTTTCTTCTGAGTGCTGTATCAAAGGATGCCGCCTGTTCACACCTAGGTGTTACTTCCGGTCTAGAGTTTCTTCTGAGCGCTGTATCAAAGATGCCGCCTGTTCACACCTAGGTGTTACTTCCGGTCTAGGGTTTCTTCTGAGCGCTGTATCAAAGATGCCGCCTGCTCACACCTAGGTGTTACTTCCGGTCTAGGGTTTCTTCTGAATGCTGTATCAAAGATGCTGCCTGTTCACACTTAGGTGTTACTTCCGGTCTAGGGTTTCTTCTGAGCGCTGTATCAAAGGGTGCCGCCTTTTCACACCTAGGTGTTACTTCCGGTCTAGGGTTTCTTCTGAGCGCTGTATCAAAGGATGCCGCCTGTTCACACTTAGGTGTTACTTCCGGTCTAGGGTTTCTTTTGAGTGCTGTATCAAAGGGTGCCACCTTTTCACACCTAGGTGTTACTTCCGGTCTAGGGTTTCTTCTGAGCGCTGTATCAAAGGATGCCGCCTGTTCACACTTAGGTGTTACTTCCGGTCTTGGGTTTCTTCTGAGCACTGTATCAAAGGGTGCCGCCTTTTCACACCTAGGTGTTAATTCCGGTCTAGGGTTTCTTCTGAGCGCTGTATCAAAGGATGCCGCCTGTTCACACTTAGGTGTTATTTCCGGTCTAGGGTTTCTTCTGAGCGCTGTATCAAAGGGTGCCGCCTTTTCACACCTAGGTGTTACTTCCGGTCTAGGGTTTCTTCTGAGTGCTGTATCCAAGGGTCCCGCATTTTCACACCTAGGTGTTACTTCCGGTCTAGGGTTTCTTCTGAGCACTGTATCAAAGGATGCTGCCTTTTCACACCTAGGTGTTACTTCCGGTCTAGGGTTTCTTCTGAGCGCTGTATCGAAGGGTGCCGCCTTTTCAAACGTAGGTGTTACTTCCGGTCTAGGGTTTCTTCTGAGCGCTGTATCAAAGGATGCCGCCTTTTCACACCTAGGTGTTACTTCCGGTGTAGGGTTTCTTCTGAGTGCTGTATCAAAGGGTACCACCTTTTCACACCTACGTGTTACTTCCGGTCTAGGATTTCTTCTGAGCGCTGTATCAAAGGATGCCGCCTTTTCACACCTAGGTGTTACTTCCGGTCTAGGGTTTCTTCTGAGCACTGTATCAAAGGGTGCCGCCTTTTCACACCTAGGTGTTACTTCCGGTCTAGGGTTTCTTCTGAGCGCTGTATCAAAGGATGCCACCTTTTCACACCTAGGTGTTACTTCCGGTCTAGGGTTTCTTCTGAGCGCTGTATCAAAGATGCCGCCTGTTCACACCTAGGTGTTACTTCCGGTCTTGGGTTTCTTCTGAGCGCTGTATCAAAGGATGCCGCCTGCTCACACCAAGGTGTTACTTCCGGTCTAAGGTTTCTTCTGAGCGCTGTATCAAAGATGCCGCCTGTTCACACCTAGGTGTTACTTCCGGTCTAGGGTTTCTTCTGAGTGCTGTATCAAAGGATGCCGCCTGTTCACACCTAGGTGTTACTTCCGGTCTAGGGTTTCTTCTGAGCGCTGTATCAAAGATGCCGCCTGCTCACACCTAGGTGTTACTTCCGGTCTAGAGTTTCTTCTGAGCGCTGTATCAAAGATGCCGCCTGTTCAAACCTAGGTGTTACTTCCGGTCTAGGGTTTCTTCTGAGTGCTGTATCAAAGATGCTGCCTGTTCACACTTAGGTGTTACTTCCGGTCTAGGGTTTCTTCTGAGAGCTGTATCAAAGGGTGCCGCCTTTTCACACCTAGGTGTTATATCCGGTCTAGGGTTTCTTCTGAGCGCTGTATCAAAGGATGCCGCCTGTTCACACTTAGGTGTTACTTCCGGTCTAGGGTTTCTTCTGAGCGCTGTATCAAAGGGTGCCGCCTTTTCACACCTAGGTGTTACTTCCGGTCTAGGGTTTCTTTTGAGCGCTGTATCAAAGAATGCCGCCTGTTCACACTTAGGTGTTACTTCCGGTCTAGGGTTTCTTCTGAGCACTGTATCAAAGGGTGCCGCCTTTTCACACCTAGGTGTTACTTCCGGTCTAGGGTTTCTTCTGAGCGCTGTATCAAAGGGTGCCGCCTTTTCACACCTAGGTGTTACTTCCGGTCAAGGGTTTCTTCTGAGCGCTGTATCAAAGGGTGCCGCCTTTTCACACCTAGGTGTTACTTCCGGTCTAGGATTTCTTCTGAGCACTGTATCAAAGGATGCCGCCTTTTCACACCTAGGTGTTACTTCCGGTCTAGGGTTTCTTCTGAGCACTGTATCAAAGGATGCCGCCTTTTCACACCTAGGTGTTACTTCCGGTCTAGGGT
Source organism: Cherax quadricarinatus (assembly GCF_038502225.1). Classification (NCBI taxonomy): domain Eukaryota; kingdom Metazoa; phylum Arthropoda; class Malacostraca; order Decapoda; family Parastacidae; genus Cherax; species Cherax quadricarinatus. Next base: position 34,703,365 of record NC_091319.1, read on the forward strand.
TTCTTCTGAGCACTGTATCAAAGGGTGCCACCTTTTCACACCTAGGTGTTACTTCCGGTCTAGGGTTTCTTCTGAGCGCTGTATCAAAGGATGCCGCCTTTTCACACCTAGGTGTTACTTCCGGTCTAAGGTTTCTTCTGAGTGCTGTATCAAAGGGTGCCGCCTTTTCACACATAGGTGTTACTTCCGGTCTAGGATTTCTTCTGAGTGCTGTATCAAAGGATGCCGCCTTTTCACACCTAGGTGTTACTTCCGGTCAAGGGTTTCTTCTGAGCACTGTATCAAAGGGTACCGCCTTTTCACACCTAGGTGTTACTTCCGGTCTAGGGTTTCTTCTGAGCACTGTATCAAAGGGTGCCGCCTTTTCACACCTAGGTGTTACTTCCGGTCTAGGGTTTCTTCTGAGCACTGTATCAAAGGATTCCGCCTTTTCACACCTAGGTGTTACTTCCGGTCTAGGGTTTCTTCTGAGCACTGTATCAAAGGATGCCACCTTTTCACACCTAGGTGTTACTTCCGGTCTAGGGTTTCTTCTGAGCGCTGCATCAAAGGGAGCTGCCTTTTCACACCTAGGTGTTACTTCCGGTCTAGGGTTTCTTCTGAGCGCTGTATCAAAGGATGCCGACTTTTCACACCTAGGTGTTACTTCCGGTCTAGGGTTTCTTCTGAGCGCTGTCTCAAAGGATGCCACCTTTTCACACCTAGGTGTTACTTCCGTTCTAGGATTTCTTCTGAGCGCTGTATCAAAGGGTGCTGCCTTTTCACACCTAGGTGTTACTTCCGGTCAAGGGTTTCTTCTGAGTGCTGTATCAAAGGATGCCGCCTTTTCACACCTAGGTGTTACTTCCGGTCTAGGGTTTCTTCTGAGCGCTGTATCAAAGGATGCCACCTTTTCACACCTAGGTGTTACTTCTGGTCTAGGGTTTCTTCTGAGCGCTGTATCAAAGGATGCAACCTTTTCACACCTAGGTGTTACTTCCGGTCTAGGGTTTCTTCTGAGCGCTGTATCAAAGGATGCCACCTTTTCACACCTAGGTGTTACTTCCGCTCCTCGGGTTTCTTCTGAGCACTGTATCAAAGGATGCCGCCTTTTCACACCTAGGTGTTACTTCCGGTCTAGGGTTTCTTCTGAGCGCGGTATCAAAGGATGCCGCCTTTTCACACCTAGGTGTTACTTCCGTTCTAGGGTTTCTTCTGAACGCTGTATCAAAGGATGCCACCTTTTCACACCTAGGTGTTACTTCCAGTCTAGGGTTTCTTCTGAGTGCAGTATCAAAGGATGCCGCCTTTTCACACCTAGGTGTTACTTCCGGTCTAGGGTTTCTTCTGAGCGCTGTATCAAAGGATGCTACCTTTTCACACCTAGGTGTTACTTCCGGTCTAGGGTTTCTTCTGAGCGCTGTATCAAAGGATGCCGCCTTTTCACACCTAGGTGTTACTTCCGTTCTAGGGTTTCTTCTGAGCGTGGTATCAAAGGGTGCCGCCTTTTCACACCTAGGTGTTACTTCCGGTCTAGGGTTTCTTCTGAGTGCTGTATCAAAGGATGCCACCTTTTCACACCTAGGTGTTACTTCCGGTCTAGGGTTTCTTCTGAGCACTGTATCAAAGGATGCCGCCTTTTCACACCTAGGTGTTACTTCCAGTCTAGGGTTTCTTCTGAGCGCTGTATCAAAGGATGCCGCCTTTTCACACCTAGGTGTTACTTCCGGTCTAGGGTTTCTTCTGAGCGCTGTATCAAAGGATGCCGCCCTTTCACACCTAGGTGTTACTTCCGGTCTTGGGTTTCTTCTGAGTGCTGTATCAAAGGATGCCGCCTTTTCACACCTAGGTGTTACTTCCGGTCTAGGGTTTCTTCTGAGCGCAATATCAAAGGATGCCGCCTTTTCACACCTAGGTGTTACTTCCGGTCTAGGGTTTCTTCTGAGCGCAGTACCAAAGGATGCTGCCTTTTCACACCTAGGTGTTACTTCCGGTCTAGGGTTTCTTCTCAGCGCTGTATCAAAGGATGCCGCCTTTTCACACCTAGGTGTTACTTCCGGTCTAGAGTTTCTTCTGAGTGCTGTATCAAAGGATGCCGCCTTTTCACACCTAGGTGTTACTTCCGTTCTAGGGTTTCTTCTGAGCGCTGTATCAAAGGATGCCGCCTTTTCACACCTAGGTGTTACTTCCGGTCTAGGGTTTCTTCTGAGTGCAGTATCAAAGGATGCCGCCTTTTCACACCTAGGTGTTACTTCCGGTCTAGGGTTTCTTCTGAGCGCTGTATCAAAGGATGCTGCCTATTCACACCTAGGTGTTACTTCCGGTCTAGGGTTTCTTCTGAGTGCTGTATCAAAGGATGCCGCCTTTTCACACCTAGGTGTTACTTCCGGTCTAGGGTTTCTTCTAAGCGCTGTATCAAAGGATGCCGCCTTTTCACACCTAGGTGTTACTTCCGGTCTAGAGTTTCTTCTGAGTGCTGTATCAAAGGATGCCGCTTTTTCACACCTAGGTGTTACTTCCGGTCTAGGGTTTCTTCTGAGCGCTGTATCAAAGGATGCCGCCTTTTCACACCTAGGTGTTACTTCCGGTCTAGGGTTTCTTCTGAGTGCAGTATCAAAGGATGCCGCCTTTTCACACCTAGGTGTTACTTCCGGTCTAGGGTTTCTTCTGAGCGCTGTATCAAAGGATGCTGCCTTTTCACACCTAGGTGTTACTTCCGGTCTAGGGTTTCTTCTGAGTGCTGTATCAAAGGATGCCGCCTTTTCACACCTAGGTGTTACTTCCGGTCTAGGATTTCTTCTGAGTGCTGTATCAAAGGATGCCGCCTTTTCACACCTAGGTGTTACTTCCGGTCTAGGGTTTCTTCTGGGTGCTGTATCAAAAGATGCCGCCTTTTCACACCTAGGTGTTACTTCCGGTCTAGGTTTTCTTCTGAGTGCTGTATCAAAGGGTGCCGCCTTTTCACACCTAGGTGTTACTTCCGGTCTAGGGTTTCCTCTGAGCGCTGTATCAAAGTATGCCGCCTTTTCACACCTAGGTGTTACTTCCGGTGTAGGGTTTCTTTTGAGTGCTGTATCAAAGGATGCCGCCTTTCACACCTAGGTGTTACTTCCGTTCTAGGGTTTCTTCTGAGCACTGTATCAAAGGATGCCGCCTTTTCACACCTAGGTGTTACTTCCGGTCTAGGGTTTCTTCTGAGTGCTGTATCAAAGGGTACCACCTTTTCACACCTAGGTGTTACTTCCGGTCCAGGGTTTCTTCTGAGTGTAGTATCAAAGGATGCCGCCTTTTCACACCTAGGTGTTACTTCCGGTCTAGGGTTTCTTCTGAGAGCTGTATCAAAGGATGCCGCCTTTTCACACCTAGGTGTTACTTCCGGTCTAGGGTTTCTTCTGAGTGCTGTATCAAAGGATGCTACCTTTTCACACCTAGGTGTTACTTCCGGTCTAGGGTTTCTTCTGAGTGCTGTATCAAAGGATGCCGCCTTTTCACACCTAGGTGTTACTTCCGGTCTAGGATTTCTTCTGGGTGCTGTATCAAAGGATGCCGCCTTTACACACCTAGGTGTTACTTCCGGTCTAGGGTTTCTTCTGAGCGCAATATCAAAGGATGCCGCCTTTTCACACCTAGGTGTTACTTCCGGTCTAGGGTTTCTTCTGAGCGCTGTATCAAAGGATGCCGCCTTTTCACACCTAGGTGTTACTTCCAGTCTAGGGTTTCTTCTGAGCGCTGTATCAAAGGATGCCGCCTTTTCACACCTAGGTGTTACTTCCGGTCTAGGGTTTCTTCTGAGCACTGTATCAAAGGATGCCGCCTTTTCACACCTAGGTGTTACTTCCGGTCTAGGGTTTCTTCTGAGTGCTGTATCAAAGGGTGCCGCCTTTTCACACCTAGGTGTTACTTCCGGTCTAGGGTTTCTTCTGAGCGCTGTATCAAAGGATGCTGCCTTTTCACACCTAGGTGTTACTTCCGGTCTAGGGTTTCTTCTGAGCGCTGTATCAAAGGGTGCCGCTTTTTCACACCTAGGTTTTACTTCCGGTATAGGGTTTCTTCTGAGTGCTGTATCAAAGGGTGCCGCCTTTTCACACCTAGGTGTTACTTCCGGTCTAGGGTTTCTTCTGAGCACTGTATCAAAGGATGCCGCCTTTTCACACCTAGGTGTTACTTCCGGTCTAGGGTTTCTTCTGAGTGCTGTATCAAAGGGTGCCGCCTTTTCACACCTAGGTGTTACTTCCGGTCTAGGGTTTCTTCTGAGCGCTGTATCAAAGGATGCTGCCTTTTCACACCTAGGTGTTACTTCCGGTCTAGGGTTTCTTCTGAGCGCTGTATCAAAGGGTGCCACTTTTTCACACCTAGGTGTTACTTCCGGTCTAGGGTTTCTTCTGAGCGCTGTATCAAAGGGTGCCGCCTTTTCACACCTAGGTGTTACTACCGGTCTAGGGTTTCTTCTGAGCGCTGTATCAAAGGTTGCCGCCTGTTCACACCTAGGTGTTACTTCCGGTCTAGGGTTTCTTCTGAGCGCTGTATCAAAGGATGCCGCTTGTTCACACTTAGGTGTTACTTCCAGTCTAGGGTTTCTTCTGAGCGCTGTATCAAAGGGTGCCGCCTTTTCACTCCTAGGTGTTACTTCCGGTCTAGGGTTTCTTCTGAGCGCTGTATCAAAGGGTGCCGCCTTTTCACACCTAGGTGTTACTTCTGGTCTAATGTTTCTTCTGAGCGCTGTATCAAAGGATGCCGCCTTTTCACACCTAGGTGTTACTTCCGGTCTAGGGTTTCTTCTAAGTGCTGTATCAAAGGATGCCGCCTTTTCACACCTAGGTGTTACTTCTGGTCTAGGGCTTCTTCTGAGCACTGTATCAAAGGATGCCACCTTTTCACACCTAGGTGCTACTCCTGGTCTAGGGTTTCTTCTGAGTGCTGTAACAAAGGATGCCGCCTTTTCACACCTAGGTGTTACTTCCGGTCTAGGGTTTCTTCTGAGCGCTGTATCAAAGATGCCGAATTTTCACACCTAGGTGTTACTTCCGGTCTAGGGTTTCTTCTGAGCGCCGTGTCAAAGGATGCCGGCTTTTCACACCTTTATGCTAATGACCTTGAGCTCACCCTCGACCACCTCGCCCTTAACCCCCCACCCCCACCTCGTCCTCATCCCCCTACCCCGCCCTCAATCCCCCACCAACGCCCCCCCATGTGCCGCACCTGCCCGACCGGGGCCCGCCCGCGCCAACCCGCGCCCGCCTGCGCCCTCGCCCACGCCTTCTACAGCGTCGTCCGGATCGCCCCCGCTCTCCGAATTTTTGTCCGATTTTTTTCGATTTTTTTTTAATTTCATTTTCTTATGATCTCCATCTCCCCGGATCAAGTTTTTTGGATTCCCCCCTCTGGGGGTAAGCATTCAAAATATACTCCCACTTGCATCCCAAATACCCTGCTCCAATTCCTCGGATCAACAACCTCCCCCACACCTCCCACCTTCCACTTCTACCTCAAATATTCCTGCTCCATCTCCTTGGATCAAGTTTTTCTCGATATCAATAATACGAAGACTCCATCTCCTCGGATCAAGCTTTTTGGATTCCCCCCTCTGGGGGTAAGCATTCAAATGAACTCCCCCCTATGAGGCATGGTACTTTCTCTTACTACAGGTCTAAACAAGTGTGACGACTCAGCGGTCAGTGACGTCATGTGATGACCTCACACACACACATGCTGAATCTTGTCGACCAAATGGACTCCCCCTATGTCAGTGACGTCACGCGATGACCTCACACACACACAGGCTGAATCTTGTCGACCAAATGGACTCCCCCTATGTCAGTGACGTCATGTGATGACCTCACACACACACAGGCTGAATCTTGTCTACCAAATGGACTCCCCCTATGTCAGTGACGTCAAGCGATGACCTCACACACACACAGGCTGAATCTTATCTACCAAATGGACTCCCCCTATGTCAGTGACGTCACGCGATGACCTCACACACACACAGGCTGAATCTTGTCGACCAAATGGACTCCCCCTATGTCAGTGACGTCATGCGATGACCTCACACACACACAGGTTGAATCTTGTCAAACAAATGGACTCCCCCTATGTCAGTGACGTCACGCGATGACCTCACACACACACAGGTTGAATCTTGTCGACCAAATGGACTCCCCCTATGTCAGTGACGTCACGCGATGACCTCACACACACACAGGCTGAATCTTGTCGACCAAATGGACTCCCACTATGTCAGTGACGTCACGCGATGACCTCACACACACACAGGCTGAATCTTGTCGACCAAATGGACTCCCCCTATGTCAGTGACGTCACGCGATGACCTCACACACACACAGGCTGAATCTTGTCGACCAAATGGACTCCCCCTATGTCAGTGACGTCACGCGATGACCTCACACACACACACAGGCTGAATCTTGTCGACCAAATGGACTCCCCCTATGTCAGTGACGTCACGCGATGACCTCACACACACACAGGCTAAATCTTGTCGACCAAATGGACTCCCCCTATGTCAGTGACGTCACGCGATGACCTCACACACACACAGGCTGAATCTTGTCGACCAAATGGACTCCCACTATGTCAGTGACGTCACGCGATGACCTCACACACACACAGGCTGAATCTTGTCGACCAAATGGACTCCCCCTATGTCAGTGACGTCATGTGATGACCTCACACACACACAGGCTGAATCTTGTCGACCAAATGGACTCCCCCTATGTCAGTGACGTCACGCGATGACCTCACACACACACAGGCTGAATCTTGTCGACCAAATGGACTCCCCCTATGTCAGTGACGTCACGCGATGACCTCACACACACACAGGCTGAATCTTGTCGACCAAATGGACTCCCCCTATGTCAGTGACGTCACGCGATGACCTCACACACACACAGGCTGAATCTTGTCGACCAAATGGACTCCCCCTATGTCAGTGACGTCACGCGATGACCTCACACACACACAGGCTGAATCTTGTCGACCAAATGGACTCCCCCTATGTCAGTGACGTCACGCGATGACCTCACACACACACACAGGCTGAATCTTGTCGACCAAATGGACTCCCACTATGTCAGTGACGTCACGCGATGACCTCACACACACACAGGCTGAATCTTGTCGACCAAATGGACTCCCCCTATGTCAGTGACGTCACGCGATGACCTCACACACACACAGGCTGAATCTTGTCGACCAAATGGACTCTCCCTATGTCAGTGACGTCACGCGATGACCTCACACACACACAGGTTGAATCTTGTCGACCAAATGGACTCCCCCTATGTCAGTGACGTCACGCGATGACCTCACACACACACAGGCTGAATCTTGTCGACCAAATGGACTCCCCCTATGTCAGTGACGTCACGCGATGACCTCACACACACACAGGCTGAATCTTGTCGACCAAATGGACTCCCCCTATGTCAGTGACGTCACGCGATGACCTCACACACACACAGGCTGAATCTTGTCGACGAAATGGACTCCCCCTATGTCAGTGACGTCACGCGATGACCTCACACACACACAGGCTGAATCTTGTCGACCAAATGGACTCCCCCTATGTCAGTGACGTCACGCGATGACCTCACACACACACAGGCTGAATCTTGTCGACCAAATGGACTCCCCCTATGTCAGTGACGTCACGCGATGACGTCACACACACACAGGCTGAATCTTGTCGACCAAATGGACTCCCCCTATGTCAGTGACGTCACGCGATGACCTCACACACACACAGGCTGAATCTTGTCGACCAAATGGACTCCCCCTATGTCAGTGACGTCACGCGATGACCTCACACACACACAGGCTGAATCTTGTCGACGAAATGGACTCCCCCTATGTCAGTGACGTCACGCGATGACCTCACACACACACAGGCTGAATCTTGTCGACCAAATGGACTCCCCCTATGTCAGTGACGTCACGCGATGACCTCACACACACACAGGCTGAATCTTGTCGACCAAATGGACTCCCCCTATGTCAGTGACGTCACGCGATGACGTCACACACACACAGGCTGAATCTTGTCGACCAAATGGACTCCCCCTATGTCAGTGACGTCACGCGATGACCTCACACACACACAGGCTGAATCTTGTCGACCAAATGGACTCCCACTATGTCAGTGACGTCACGCGAAGACCTCACACACACACAGGCTGAATCTTGTCGACCAAATGGACTCCCCCTATGTCAGTGACATCACGCGATGACCTCACACACACACAGGCTGAATCTTGTCGACCAAATGGACTCCCACTATGTCAGTGACGTCACGCGATGACCTCACACACACACAGGTTGAATCTTGTCGACCAAATGGACTCCCCCTGTGTCAGTGACGTCACGCGATGACCTCACACACACACAGGCTGAATCTTGTCGACCAAATGGACTCCCCCTATGTCAGTGACGTCACGCGATGACCTCACACACACACAGGCTGAATCTTGTCGACCAAATGGACTCCCCCTATGTCAGTGACGTCACGCGATGACCTCACACACACACAGGCTGAATCTTGTCGACCAAATGGACTCCCCCTATGTCAGTGACGTCACGCGATGACCTCACACACACACAGGCTGAATCTTGTCGACCAAATGGACTCCCCCTATGTCAGTGACGTCACGCGATGACCTCACACACACACAGGCTGAATCTTGTCGACCAAATGGACTCCCCCTATGTCAGTGACGTCATGTGATGACCTCACACACACACAGGCTGAATCTTGTCGACCAAATGGACTCCCACTATGTCAGTGACGTCACGCGATGACCTCACACACACACAGGTTGAATCTTGTCGACCAAATGGACTCCCACTATGTCAGTGACGTCATGTGATGACCTCACACACACACAGGTTGAATCTTGTCGACCAAATGGACTCCCCCTATGTCAGTGACGTCATGTGATGACCTCACACACACACAGGTTGAATCTTGTCGACCAAATGGACTCCCACTATGTCAGTGACGTCACGCGATGACGTCACACACAGGCTGAATCTTGTCGACCAAACATTAACTTAACATTAACACTAATACACAATATTTTCATTTATTTATTTATTATACAACCAATACATTTCATATACATTTCATATACATCCAACAAAAAAAAAATACAAATTCATTGAATAAAAAAGGTACAATTGATTGACTAAATACAATATAGAGTAATTCTTCTTGTCTTGAAGAAATTCTGCGCATTGTGTTCTGGATCTTCCTCGTCGTCACCATCACAACATTACACATGTCATATACAACATAGAGAAAACATTACACATTTTCACTCTTAACTCAGGATAATAAATTAGACACATGTGCAACTCTTGGGTATCTTTATTGAGGAAACGTTTCGCCACACAGTGGCTTCATCAGTCTGTACGTAGGAGAAACTTGAAGAACAGGAGAAGAATGAGGTAATCAGTCCCTCAACCTTGAGTCGATGTGTTCAGTCCATCAATCTTGAATAGAATGCGGCATATCAGCGGAGAGGCATTCTATTCAAGATTGATGGACTGAACACATCGACTCAAGGTTGAGGGACTGATTACCTCATTCTCCTCCTGTTCTTCAAGTTTCTCCTACGTACGGACTGATGAAGCCACTGTGTGGCGAAACGTTTCCTCAATAAAGATACCCAAGAGTTGCACATGTGTCTAATTTATCAACATGTCGGTTCTCTGAACCATTCATCTACTAACCCAGGATAACCCAAATAATTCAACATTTTTTCGTTAATACCCACAATATTCCACAATTTCTTTACAAAATACAACAAAAGATTCACTCTCCTCAAGTCTAGATATTTTTCTCGTTTTAACTATTTCATCAGAAAAAGTCTGGCGAATCTTATCTTACCGATCTCAGATAACATCTCAGGTCACTCCCCACGAAGTAACCTTCTCTCCTTACCCCTTCTCCCCACCCTCCCAAACCCTCACTCTCCCACCAACATCTCACAACACCTCACAATTTTCACTCATAACCCACAATTTTTCTCGTTTTAACTAATTTCATCAGAAAAAGTCACCACAACACTTACAACTTATAATCACTTTTCGATAAGTTCACTAAACACAATTTTACATATTACGAAGTTAACACACACACACACACACACACACACAAGTACAAAGGTTTGCAACAAGGCTAGTCCCAGAGCTCAAGGGAATGTCGTACGAGGAAAGGTTAAGGGAAATCGGACTGACGACACTGGAGGACAGAAGGGTCAGGGGAGACATGATAACGACATACAAGATACTGCGGGGAATTGACAAGATGGACAGAAATAGGATGTTCCAGAGAGGGGACACAGGGACAAGGAGTCACAACTGGAAGCTGAAGACTCAGACGAGTCACAGGGACGTTAGGAAGTATTTCTTCAGTCATAGACTTGTCAGCAAGTAGAATAGCCTAGCAAGTAAAGTAGTGGAGGCAGGAACCATACATAGTTTTAAGAAGAGGTATGACAAAGCTCAGGAAGCAGAGAGAGAGAGGATCCAGTAGCGATCAGTGAAGAGGCGGGGCCAGGAGCTGAGTCTCGACCCCTGCAACCAAAATTAGGTGAGTACAATTAGGTGAGTACACACACACACACACACACACACACACACACACACACACACACACAAACACACACACACACACACACACACACACACACACACTTTTCTCAATATCTCTTAAGAAATATTCTCTCATCAACATCCTTTATCAACTCACTACAGAACAACCCCAGATTACTTCGAACACTCTCATAAATCATTTCAATTCTCACAAAAACACCTTCGAGCATTTCCAAACAACGCCAAAAACACCATCAATTACATTAGAACATTTCCAAGACAACATTTTGAATATTCCCAAATAAGATTTGACATCTCTAATTTATCCACACTTACATATTTCATTAAATTACATCTCATCCACCAAACTCCTCCCTCATTCTCCAGACTTCACAACATTATCACAAAAACTAACCCAAACACTTATAAAATGAGACATTTTACCAAATCTAACACAAACACACCCATACACACCACACTTTACTTTGAACAACACCAAAATACCATCAGTTACCATTGAATACTCCAAAAACATCATTCGAACACCGGCAAATCACCACTGAATACTCCCAGAACTCCTTCATAAATACTCTTGCACATCATTTGAACACATTCAAACACCATTTGAGTACTCCCAAATACACCACTGAATGCTACTAATACACCACTGAATACAGTCAAAACACCACCAAAATCACCATAAACTATGATCAACATCACAGACTAACACCCATTTTCCCCTCAAATCACTATAACCAACACGATAACCAATTTCTATGAGTACACTCACCTCCAACTAAGATATAACATGAGCACAAAAAAAAACATGAACACAATCCAAACACACACGAACATTTACAACAAAATCACCTCTTTTTCGGGATCTCTAGTTCGACAACAACGCCCAAAACCCACAACACCCACATCCTACAACACCCACAACCCACATCACCCACAACCCACAACACCCATAACAACAACCCACAACTTATAACCACTTTTTCGGCATCACTAGTTCAACAACAACACCCACAACCCACAACACCACACAACCCACATCACCCACAACAACAACCCACTTATAACATCTTTTTCTGATATCTCTAGTTCGACAACAATACCCACAACCCTCATCACTTACCAATTTATTCACAATTTTTCCTGTTTCGATACAAATTTTTCCCATTCTTTTAACTGAATCTTAAATGTAATACACATTCCTCCCTACATTACTAAAATTCTAATAAAATCCTCTTCATACCCATCTCCTTGTGTCCACATAAATTGATATTATACTCATAACAACTAATCATCTCACTACCCAACTACTGCGACATGTTTCTACGTCCTCCATTCTTTTCCAATATATCATAACAGTTCACTTCTATAATTTCTTTTAAAATATTCACACATTACCTGTGTTTTCAGTAAAATCCCCCCATATTTCATTAAATTTCTAATACAACCCTCCCCATACCCCTCTCCATCTCATCCACATTTCTTCACATCCACTCACCCATCTCCCAACACACCTCTTCAGAACAAACACAAAAATCACATTTCACATCCACAAATGCATCTCATCACCCATCGCAAATCCACCAAAAATCATTGTAACCAAGATATTCACAAAATTCTATGACCACCTAACACACACACACACACACACACACACACACACACACACACACACACACACACACACACACACACACACACACACACACACACACACACAACACTACCACTAACACTACCAGAGAGAGAGGAGAGGATGAACCAGCAAGGTTGGACCTTGTATTCACCATGAGTAGTTCGGACATCGAGGGTATCATGTATGAAAGGCCCCTGGGAGCTAGTGATCATGTGGTTCTGTGCTTCGACTACATAGTTGAGCTCCAAGTGGAGAGAGTAGCAGGAATAGGCTGGGAAAAACCAAACTACAAAAGGGGGAACTACTCAGGCATGAGGAACTTCCTTCAAGACATTCAGTGGGAGAGGGAACTGACAGGAAAACCAGTACAAGAAATGATGGACTATGTAGCAACAAAATGCAAGGAGGCAGAGGAGAGGTTTGTTCCCAAGGGAAACAGAAATAATGGGAAGAACAGAACGAGTCCTTGGTTCACCCAAAGGTGTAGGGAGGCAAAAACTAGGTGTACTAGAGAATGGAAAAGGTACAGATGACAGAGAACTCAGGAAAATAAAGAAATCAGCCGAAGAGCCAGAAACGAATATGCACAGATAAGAAGGGAGGCTCAGAGACAATATGAAAATGACATAGCATCAAAAGTAAAGACTGACCCGAAGCTGTTGTACAGCCACATCAGGAGGAAAACAACAGTCAAGGACCAGGTAATCAGACTGAGGAAGGGTGATGGGGAATTCACAAGAAACGACCGAGAGGTATGTCAGGAGCTCAACACAAGATTTAAAGAGGTATTTACAGTGGAAACCAGTAGGACTCCAAGAAATCAGAACAGGGGGGCACACCAGCAAGTGCTGGATGAGGTACATATAACCAAGGAGGAGGTGAAGAAGCTGCTATGCGAACTTGACACCTCAAAGGCGGTGGGACCAGACAACATCTCTCCATGGGTCCTTAAAGAGGGAGCAGAGATATTGTGTGAGCCATTAACAAAGATCTTCAACACATCATTTGAAACTGGGCAACTCCCTGAGGTATGGAAAATGGCAAATGTAGTCCCAATTTTTAAAAAGGGAGACAGACATGAGGCACTAAACTACAGACCTGTATCACTAACGTGTATAGTATGCAAGGTCATGGAGAAGATCATCAGGAGGAGAGTGGTGGGGCACCTGGAAAGAAACAAGTGTATAATTGACAACCAGCACGGTTTCAGGGAAGGAAAATCCTGTGTCACAAACCTCCTAGAGTTTTATGACAAGGTGACAGAAGTAAGACAAGAGAGAGAGGGGTGGATCGACTGCGTATTTTTGGACTGCAAGAAGGCTTTCGACACAGTTCTTCACAAGAGGTTACTGCAAAAGCTAGAGGACCAGGCACACATAACAGGAAAGGCACTGCAATGGATCAGAGAATATCTGACAGGGAGGCAACAACGAGTCATGGTACGCTACGAGGTGTCAGAGTGGGCGCCTGTGACAAGCGGGGTTCCAAAGGGGTCAGTCCTAGGACTTGTGCTGCTCTTGGTATACGTGAACGACATAACGGAAGGGATAGACTCAGAAGTGTCCTTGTTTGCAGACGATGTGAAGTTAATGAGAAGAATCGAATCGGACGAGGATCAGGCAGGACTACAAAGAGATCTGGACAGGCTACAAGCATGGTCCAGCAACTGGCTCCTTGAATTTAACCCTGTCAAATGCAAAGTCATGAAGATTGGGGAAGGGCAAAGAAGACCGCAGACACAATATAGTTTAGAT
>NC_091319.1:34717468-34769968 GCF_038502225.1 Cherax quadricarinatus
AACCATCCAACTCATTAGATAATGCTCAACTTTTCTCGAAACTCAAAGTCAAACTCTATCCTAGAGGGAGACAGCAGACAGTAGGGATTATGTTGGATCAAGACACCTGTGGATTGCAGCAGAATGTCTCCTCACTAAAATCAATAAAACCATCATCATTAAAAAACATTTTATAAAGGGTGAAAAAGAAAGCTAGGCTGCCCACATGGTCCCTAACACATCCTAACTTCAATTAAACACGGGAAAGGTAATCAGCCAGATTATTTGCCTTGCCAGTAATATGGACGAGTTTAATATTGTAAAGTTGCAGCCTGAGACTTAATCTCATCAGACGAGTTTTGTGGTTTTTCATGGTGTTGAGGTAAACCAGAGGATTGTGATAGCTCTAGACTGATCACGTGGGGCAACTGCCCCATGTAGACCTCGAAATGTTCCAATATAAGTATCAGAGCTCAGGCTTCTTTCTCAGTGGTGGCGTTAAGCTCTTTGACGAGGCTGATACCTGGCACAGAAGTAAGCCACAGGCTTCAGCCTACCATAATGATTGAAAATTGTGGTGATCTTAGTGTACAACAATTTCATAAAATTATGGTAATCTCAGTGCAGAACTTTTCTAGAAAAATGTATTTATCGTAGTAAACAAGAAAGAAAAAACTGCGGCTTTTTGGGATCACTACGAAGTCATAAAATTTCGGTTTATTAATTAAGTGTACTTGAGAGGTTTTAGAGGAGCTACAGTTACTGCAGACTGACAGTAATTGTAGCTCAGTCTAAAAACTTTCCAATTGAAAATATCATGTATATATTTGTTTATTCCTTTCTTTCATCACAAATAATTAGAAGAAATTAATGTGAAGAGAGAGAGGGAATGAGAAAGAGAGGGATAGAAAGAGAGAGAGAGACAGACAGACAGACAGACAAACAGGCATACAGACAGAGAGAGAGAGAGGGAGAGAGAGAGAGAGAGAGAGAGAGAGAGAGGGAGAGAGAGAGAGAAAGGGAGAGAGAGAGAGAGAGAGAGAGAAAGGGAGAGAGAGAGAGAGAGAGAGAGAGAGAGAGAGAGATCATGGGTTTATTAGCTATGGCATCTTTGAAGGTTTCCTTCCACTATAGTTATAGTTAGTATATCCACCTAATTACCATATCTCAGTAAACAATTCCCTATATATATATATATATATATATATATATATATATATATATATATATATATATATATATATATATATATATATATATATATATTATTATTATTTTTTATTATCACACTGGCCGATTCCCACCACGGCAGGGTGGCCCGAAAAAGAAAAACTTTCACCATCATTCACTCCATCACTGTCTTGCCAGAAGGGTGCTTTACACTACAGTTTTTAAAATGCAACATTAACACCCCTCCTTCAGAGTGCAGGCACTGCACTTCCCATATAGGATGGGGTCCACCTCTGGTGTAAATTGTGGGACCCATAGCCTCGGAGAAGTGCATAAAATGGCTTCAAGGAAGAATATTTGGATTTCTTCCTGAAGCCGTTTGAATATTCCACTTCACCTACCACCAAATCTTTTTGTATATATATATATATATATATATATATATATATATATATATATATATATATATATATGTCGTGCCGAATAGGCAGAACTTGCTATCTTGGCTTAAATAGCAACGCTCATCTTGCCATATAGGACAAGTGAAAATTTGTGTATGCAATAATTTCGCCAACAACAATGCAAAGTTTAATAAGTTTAATGATACTAGGAACTGGCAATGGTAAATCATAGTTAACGAGTTCTTCAGATAAGAAACTTAATAAATCATCAACAGGAACTTTCGTAAACAAGGAAGTAACATCAAAACTAACCATGTTAAAATCTTTTAAGTCAGTCAAGGAGCTTAATTTATCAACCCAGTGTAGTGGGACCACACTCGTCACAGGTGCCCACTCTGACACCTCGCGACGTACCATGACTCGCTGCTGTCTTCCTGACAAGTATTCCCTGATCCATTGTAGTGCCTTCCCTGTTACCCCTGCCTGGTCCTCCAGTTTTTGCACAAATCTCTTGTGTGGAACTATGTCAAACGCCTTCTTACAGTCCAAGAAAATGCAATCTACCCACCCCTCTCTCTCTCTTGTCTTACTGCTGTCACCCTGTCATAGGACTCCAGTAGGTTAGTGACACAGGATTTCCCGTCCCTGAAACTATGTTGGCTGATGTTGATGACAACATTCCTTTCTAGATGTTCCACCAATCTTCTCCTGATAATCTTCTCCATGACTTTGTATACTATACATGTCAGTGACACTGGTGTGTAGTTTAGTGCTTCATGTATGTCTCCTTTTTTAAAGATTGGGACTGCATTTGCAGTCTTTCATACCTCAGGTAATCTTCCTGTTTCAATAGATGTGTTAAACATTGTAGTTAGGGGTACACACAGCGGCTCTGCTCCCTCTCTCAGGACCCATGGAGAGATGTTATCCAGCCCCATTGCCTTTGAGGTATCTAGCTCACTCAGAAACCTCTTCACTTCTTCCTCGGTTGTGTGTATTGTGTCCAACACTTCGTGGTGTACCCCACCTCTCCGACTTTCTGGAGTCCCTTATGTCTCCTCTGTGAACACTTCTTTGAATGTCCTGTTGAGTTTCTCACATACTTCGTGGTCGTTTCTTGTTGTCTCTCCTCCTTCCTTCCTTAGCCTGATTGCCTTGTCCTTGACTGCTGTTTACCTCCTGATGTGGCTGTATAACAGCTTCTGGTCAGATTTGGCTTTTGCCGCTATGTCGTTTTCATATTGTGGCTGGGCCTCCCTTATTGTCCGTGCACATTCATTTCTGGCTCTACGACTGCTCTCCTTATTCTCCTGGGTCCTTTGCATTCTGTACTTCTTCTATTTTCTAGCACACTTGGTTTTTGCCTCCCTGCATTTTTGGGTGAACCATGGGCTCATCCTGGCTTTTACATTATTCCAGTTACCCTTGGGTACAAACCTCTCCTCATCTTCTTTGCATTTTGTTGTTACATATTCCATCATCTCATTTACTGGCTTCCCTGCCAGTTCTCTCTCAGACAGAACCCCATTCAGTAAGTTCCTCATTCCCGCATAGTCCCCTTCTTGTAGTTTGGCTTCATTCGCCTGGCCCTTCCTGCTTCCCTCTCCACTTGTAACTTTACTGTGTATTCGAAGCTTAAAACTACATGATCGCTGGCCCCAAGGGGTCTTTCATATGTGATGTCCTCAATATCTGCGTTACTCATATTGAATCCTAGGTTCAGTTTCGCTGGTTCATCCTCTCCTCTCTCTCTGGCAGTGTCCCTTACGTGTTGGTACATGAAGTTTTCCAGTACCACCTCCATCATCTTAGCCCTCCATGTATCTTGGCCCCCTTGTGGCTCCAAGTTCTCATAGTCGATTTCCTTGTGGTTAAAGTCAGCCATGATCAGTATCTTTCACCTGCATGCATGAGCTCTTCTGGCCACTTCAGCCAGTGAGTCAACCATTGCCTTGGCCTCCTGCTGTTCTGTCGTTGGTTATACATCACTGCAATTACCACCTTGGGACCTCCAGACTGAAGTGTTTCTACTATGTAATCTCTTGTTTCTCCACTGTCTTTTCTCTCCAGCTCATCAAAATTCCATAGATTTTTGATCAGCAGTGCCACTCCTCCACCCTCCCCTGTTCCCTCTGTCTTTCCTCAGGATCTGATATCCCATTGAAAAGATGGCATCTGTTATACCTGTGAGCTTGGTTTCTGTGAGAGCTATGATGTCCGGTGATGCCTCTTTGACTCTTTTGTGCAAGTCTTCCAACTTATTTGCTATTCCATCAGTGTTTGTGTACCATACCTTCAGTTTCCTCTCAAACACTGTGTTTTGGGTGGTCTGTGAGGGCGGGAGTCCTGGTAGCTTACTGTGGGATTCTATAACTGAGTGTTGGGTGGGAGCTGTGAGTATGGATTGAAGTTTGTGTTGGGATGGTGTGATAGAATGTGGGGTTCTGGGGATGGATCTGTGCGTGCTTGCTCTTGGTGCTCTGCCCTGCTCTGGTTGACCTCTGCTGATTCTGTCCTTGTCTCCCTTCCTAGCTCCTTTCACTTTTGTGTCCTCTCCCTCAGCTGCTGTCGTTCTGTTTGTGTTCTGTTTCTGTCTAGGAACACCCTCTTGTATTCTGCAGAGTACTTCAACTGTGGTTTCTCTTGAAGGATCCTGTTCTGCACTGTTTCTGTCCTCAAAATCAGCTTGATCGGTCGTTTTCTCCCTTTCAAGTACCCCTTTATTCTCTGAAAATTTACAATCTCGTCCATGTCCTCTTCACCTATTTCTGTGATGATGTTCTAAATTTCCTTTCTTTCTACCTGCTGTCTTTCAGTGTGTGTCCTTCCCTCCATCTCCTGAAGCCCATGAATAAAGGCTGACTTTGCCCTTTCCTCCTCCCATTGCCTTTCCCTCTGTGACTCTGATTCCTGTCTATACATAGCCATTTTCTCTCTTGTTTTTCCAGTAGCTCTTGGTAGCATGGTCGTGCCTCTCCATTTGACCTATCACCCTCTCCATGTGTGCCCAGCTGCTCTCCTCTTTCACTCCTTGGCCCTGCTTGGAATGCTGATGTGACCTTAGCATAAGTTATATCGCCTTCCTTCCTGTTCGGCCTCTCAGCTTCATATGCTGTGTCATCTCTGGTCAGTACCTCTGTAACTTGCTTCAGCCTGTTTACCTCATCTTCTAGGAAACTTATCCTGGCTACTGCAGCTTCGACTTGTGAGTCCCAATTCTTCTTCTCCTCCTCTAACCTCTCTTCCAATTTCGCAGACAGCTCCGTCTCCGTTTTTACAGAAAGCTCTCCTGGTTTTCTCTCCCACTCCTGTTCCATCCTTTTGCACTGCTCCTCCATCCACTCCTCCCTACCAGAACCATTCTCGTCTGAACCCTGGTTCCTTCGAATCCCACCATTTTTTTTTTGGGGAGAGAAGGGAGAGGAAAGGGTAAGAGAGAGAGAGAGAGAGAGAGAGAGAGAGAGAGAGAGAGAGAGAGACAGAGAGAGAGAGAGAGGAAGGAGGAGGGAGAGAGAAGGAGAGAGAGAGAGAGAGAGAGAGAGAGAGAGAGAGAGAGAGAGAGAGAGAGAGAGAGAGAGAGAGAGAGAGAGAGAGAGAGAGAGAGAGAGAGAGAGAGAGAGAGAGAGAGAGAGAGAGAGAGAGAGAGAGAGAGAGAGAGAGAGAGAGAGAGAGAGAGAGAGAGAGAGAGAGAGAGAGAGAGAGAGAGAGAGAGAGAGAGAGAGAGAGACACATTCCATCGCCAGAGCAAGTATGTGACAGAAGCCTACAGATCAGCCTTAGGTTTGGCTTTCGTTGTAGAGAGGCTGCTACTGCAAGTACAAAGCATGGTGAAGGTATAAGAGACATCCTACCACCTATAACGGGGACTTGCACATGCAAGCCTGTAGGCATATGGGTGATGTTCAAAAGTGGGCCATTGCTAAATGGGAGGTGGACACTAAAAGAAAGATTAACATCAGGTAGGGTAGGCTCCAAAACCTGGTGGTCCCTGGTCAGGACAGACAAGGTTATCTGCCTGATGAACTTATTCCACCTCTAAATCGACAGGATGGGACCACCTCTACTAGTAGTCAAGAGAAGGCGGACCTCTTTGCTGAACACTTTGCTGCCAAAATACAAGTTCCTGATCCAGCAAGGACCCTCCTTGGCTAGCTGCAAGAACTGTGTCAAAACTGTCAGTGGTGACAATAAGGCGGAGGAGGTGCATTTCCTTCTAAATCAAATCCTTGACCAAGAAAAGGCTGTGGGCCCAGACAAGTTGAGCCCAAGATTGTTGAGAAGATGTGCAGACCAGCTAGCAGCACCTCTAACTCGCATCTTTCAGCACTGCCTAGTACAGTGTAAATGGCCCTCTCTCTGGAAAGAGGAAATGTAGTCCCTGTTCACAAAAAGAAGAGCAGAGCAGAAATCAGCAACTACAGACCAGTGTCACTCCAGTAAATCACTGGTAAGATCCTTGAGACAATAATCTCAAGACAAATGACAGAGTTTTTTGACTACCACTCACTACTTTGTGATCGTCAATATGGCTTCAGGAAAGGTTACTCTGCTGCTGATCTGTTGTTAAACCTCTCCACTAAGTGGCACCAGTCACTGGATGAATCCAAAGTCAGCTGTGTGGTAGCACTGGACATTGCTGGCGCTTTTGACCGGGTGTGGCACCAGGGCCTCTTAGCAAAACTTCAAGCACTGGGAATTGCAGGCTCTACGCTATGTCTCCTCAATGACTACCTTCATGGTAGATCTCTAAGTGTAGTTCTCAATGGAACGGAATCAGCAAGACATCGTATTGGGGCAAGTGTTCCACAAGGAAGCGTGCTGGGTCCATTGTTATGGAATGTCTACTTCAACGACCTTCTTCATCTCATCCCAGAATCACATGCATATGCAGGTGACTGTACACTGACATTCACTTATCCAAGAGAAGAAATGCCAGCTGCTCTAAGCTACATCAATCACCAGCTGAGAGCTATATCAGCTTGGGGAAATAGATGGCAAGTAACATTTGCACCTGAGAAAACGCAAATGATGATCGTCTCTAGGCACCATGATGGTAATGCTGGTGCAGTAGTAAGGACGAATAGGAGGATGTTGGCACCTGGAGAAGAAGTTGATATCCTTGGGGTGAAATTTGACTCCAAACTAACCATGAAGAACCATGTTGTAAATCTTGCAAACAAGGCAGCCAGGAAGCTTACAGCACTTCGCCGTATCTCCCATCTGCTTGACAGTAGGGGTTGCAAGATCCTGTACGAGGCACAAGTACGCTCGCACCTTGAGTATGCTCCACTTTCTTGGTTTGCCTGCCCCCCCTCTCATATGCGACTGCTTGACAGAGTAGAGAACAGAGCAAGACGTCTCATCTCTCGCCTGGACCCATCCTGGATAGATCTGTCATTTCAGCAGAGCCTTCAACATAGGAGGGATGTGGGTGGCCTTACTGTTATGTACAAGGACAGCGTGAAACAAGCTTTTATGCCACAAGACGGGCAGAAAGCAGCAACTTCACTCTGGCTGTACCCTTCTCCAGAACATCACTCCATCTGAGATCATACATACCCAGGATGACTCGAGTATGGAACACATTCGTACAGGATAATGATGTCAACGAGATAAAGTCAGTTGATCAAATGAAAATGCTGGCCCACAGATGGCTCCAACTTCATCCTGTTTCCTACTTGTATGTCTCATAACAATAAAGATGCTTTCAAATGAGCTGATGTAGGTTACAGCTCTTAGCTTGCCAATAAAGTTAGGAATCCTTAACCTGTAAATAGCTGTCAATAAAGCTAGGGATCCTTAACATTGTCAAACCCTGTGCAAAAAAAAAAGAGAGAGAGAGAGCGAGAGAGAGAGAGAGAGAGAGAGAGAGAGAGAGAGAGAGAGAGAGAGAGAGAGAGAGAGAGAGAGAGAGAGAGAGAGAGAGAGAGATATCAGCCTTGGTTTGGCTTTCGTTGTAGAGAGGCTGCTACTGCTAAGTACAAAGCATGGCGAAGGCATAAGAGACATCTTACCACTTATAACAGGAACTTGCACAGGCAAGCCTGTAGGCATATGGGTGACGTTCAAAAGTGGGCCATTGCTAAATGGGAGGTGGACACTAAAAGAAAGCTAGCATCAGGTAGGGTAGGCTCCAAAACCTGGTGGTCCCTGGTCAAGGACAGACAAGGTTATCTGCCTGATGAACTCATTCCACCTCTAAATCGACAGGATGGGACCACCTCTACTAGTAGTCAAGAGAAGGCGGACCTCTTTGCTGAACACTTTGCTACCAAAATGCAAGTACCTGATCCAGCAGGGAACCCTCCTTGGCTAGCTGCAAGAACTGTGTCAAAACTGTCAGTTGTGACAATAAGGCAGGAGGAGGTGCATTTCCTTCTTAAATCGCTTGACCAAGAAAAGGCTGTGGGCCCAGACAAGTTGAGCCCAAGATAGCTGAGAAGATATGCAGACCAGCTAGCAGCACCTCTAACTCGCATCTTTCAGCACTGCCTAGTACAGTGTAAATGGCTCTCTCTATGGAAAGAGGCAAATGTAGCCCCTGTTCACAAAAAGTAGAGCAGAGCAGAAATCAACAACTACAGACCAGTGTCACTTCTGTCAATCACTGTTAAGATCCTTGAGACAATAATCTCAAGACAAATGACAGAGTTTTTTGATTACAACTCACTACTTTATGATCGTCAATATGGCTTCAGGAAAGGCTACTCTGCTGCTGATCTGTTATTAAACCTCTCCACTAAGTGGCACCAGTCACTGGATGAATCCAAAGTCAGCTGTGTGGTAGCACTGGACATTACCGGGAGTTTACCTGGAGAGAGTTTCTGGGGTCAACGCCCCCGCGGCCCGGTCTGTGACAAGGCCTCCTGGTGGATCAGCGCCTGATCAACCAGGCTGTTGCTGCTGGCTGCACACAAACCAACGTACGAGCCACAGCCCGGCTGATCAGGAACTGACTTTAGGTGCTTGTCCAGTGCCAGCTTGAAGACTGCCAGGGGTCTGTTGGTAATCCCCCTTATGTGTGCTGGGAGGCAGTTGAACAGTCTCGGGCCCCTGACACTTATTGTATGGCCTCTTAACGTGCTAGTGACACCCCTGCTTTTCATTTGGGGATGGTGCATCGTCTGCCAAGTCTTTTGCTTTCGTAGTGAGTGATTTTCGTGTGCAAGTTCGGTACTAGCCCCTCTAGGATTTTCCAGGTGTATATAATCATGTATCTCTCCCTCCTGCGTTCCAGGGAATACAGGTTTAGAAACCTCAAGCGCTCCCAGTAATTGAGGTGTTTTATCTCCGTTATGCGCGCCGTGAAAGTTCTCTGTACATTTTCTAGGTCGGCAATTTCACCTGCCTTGAAAGGTGCTGTTAGAGTGCAGCAATATTCCAGCCTAGATAGAACAAGTGACCTGAAGAGTGTCATCATGGGCTTGGCCTCCCTAGTTTTGAAGGTTCTCATTATCCATCCTGTCATTTTTCTAGCAGATGCGATTGATACAATGTTATGGTCCTTGAAGGTGAGATCCTCCGACATAATCACTCCCAGGTCTTTGACGTTGGTGTTTCGCTCTATTTTGTGGCCAGAGTTTGTTTTGTACTCTGATGAAGATTTAATTTCCTCATGTTTACCATATCTGAGTAATTGCTGGCGCTTTCGACCGGGTGTGGCACCAGGGCCTCTTAGCAAAACTTCAAGCACTGGGAATTGCAGGCTCTACGCTATGTCTCCTCAGTGATTACCTTCATCGTAGATCTCTAAGTGTAGTTCTCAATGGAACGGAATCAGCAAGACATCCTATCGGGGCAAGTGTTCCACAAGGAAGCGTGCTGGGACCATTGTTATGGAATGTCTACTTCAACGACCTTCTTCATCTCATCCCAGAATCACATGCATATGCAGACGACTGCACACTGACATTCACTTATCCAAGAGAAGAAATGCCAGCTGCTCTAAGCTACATCAATCACCAGCTGAGAGCTATATCAACTTGGGGAAATAGATGGCAGGTAACATTTGCACCTGAGAAAACGCAAATGATGATCGTCTCTAGGCACCATGATGGTAATGCTGGTGCAGTAGTAAGGATGAATGCTTACAGCACTTCGCCGTATCTCGCATCTACTTGAGAGTAGGGGTTGTAAGATTCAGTACGTGGCACAAGTACGCTCGCACCTTGAGTATGCTCCACTTTCTTGGTTTGCCTGCCCCCCCCCCCCCCGTCTCATCTGCGACTGCTTGACAGAGTAGAGAACAGAGCAAGACGTCTCATCTCTCGCCTGGACCCATCCTGGATAGATCTGTCATTTCAGCGGAGCCTTCAACATAGGAGGGATGTAGGTGGCCTTACTGTTATGTACAAGGCCAATATTGTCAAAGTACCACACTTGGAACCATTTCGAGGACAGCGCGAAACAAGCTTTTATGCCACAAGACGGGCAGAAAGCAGCAACTTCACTCTGGCTGTACCCTTCTCCAGAACATCACTCCATCTGAGATCATATATACCCAGGATGACTCGAGTATGGAATACATTCGTACAGCATAATGATGTCAACGAGATAAAGTCAGTTGATCAAATGAAAATGCTGGCCCACAGATGGCTCCAACTTCATCCTGTTCCGTACTTGTATGTCTCATAACAATAAAAATGCTTTCAAATGAGCTGATGTAGGTAACAGCTCTTAGCTTGCCAATAAAGTTAGGAATCCTTAACCTGTAAATAGCTTGTCAATAAAGTTAGGGATCTTTAAAAAAAAAAAAAAAAGGAGAGAGAGAGAGAGAGCTTGGAGTGGAAAGTAAGAGTGTAAGAGAGAGGGAGGGAGGGAGGGTGTGTCAGGTCAGTTTTCAGGAAGGTGTGAAATCCTGTGTGTATGTGCGTGTGTGTGTGTGTGCACACGCGTGCGTGTGTGTGTGTGTGTGTGTGTGTGTGTGTGCGAGTGTAATGTGTGTGTGGTGTGAGTATAATGTGTGTGTGTGAGTGTAATATGTGTGTGTGTGGCTGTGGGAGTGTAATGTGTGTGTTTGTGGTGCGTGCATGTGTGTGCCAATAATGTCATAACTATCAATAGGTCAAGTATATTATAAGTGTAAGAACCAGTATAAGGGTTCCTACAAAGTGGGTTCCCTGTGATCCCTTAGCTTGATAGCTAGCACACTCAGTTCACACAGCCGTCCGGGGATCTAATCCCGGTACGGCTGGAAAACATTAGGACGTGTTTCCATAAGACACCAGCTGTCCATGATTACCCATCAGTAAAATGGATACCTGTTATTTAGTTGACTTGTGTGGATCGCATCCTGGGGACAAAATTGACTTAATTTTCCCAAAATGCTCAGCATAACAAGCGGCTTTCTATACAGTAGTATGTCATTGATGTCAGCTATGGTCTGTATACCTTGTACATGTACTTGTAGTAAATAAAGATATAATTATTATTATTATTATTAAATTAAAACTTCATCAGAGTACAAAACAAATTCCTTCCACAAAATAGAGCGAAAAACCAACGTCAAAGACCTGGGAGTGATCATGTCGGAGGATCTCACCTTCAAGGACCATAACATTGTATCAATCGCATCTGCTAGAAAAATGACAGGGTGGATAATGAGAACCTTCAAAACTAGGGAGGCCAAGCCCATGATGACACTCTTCAGGTCACTTGTTCTATCTAGGCTGGAATATTGCTGCACACTAACAGCACCTTTCAAGGCAGGTGAAACTACTGACCTAGAAAATGTACAGAGAACCTTCACGGCGCACATAACGGAGATAAAACACCTCAATTACTGGGAGCACTTGAAGTTCTGAACCTGTACTCCCTGGAATGCAGGCGGGAGAGATACATGATTATATACACCTGTAAAATCCTAGAGGGACTAGTACCAAACTTGCACACGAAAATCCCTCACAACAAAAGCAAAAGACTCGGCAGATGATGCAACATCCCCCAAATGAAAAGCAGGGGTGTCACTAGCACGTTAAGAGACAATACAATAAGTGTCAGGGGCCAGAGACTGTTCAACTGCCTCCCAGCATACATAGAGGGATTACCAATAGACTACTGGCTGTCTTCAAGCAGGCACTGGACAAGCACCTAAAGTCGATACCTGACCAGCCGGGCAGTGGCTCGTATGTTGGATTGCATGCAGCTAGCAGTAACAGCCTGGTTGATCAGGCTCTGATCCACCAGGAGGCCTGGTCACAGACCGGGCCGCGGGGGCGTTGACCCCCGGATCCCTCTCCAGGTAAACTCCAGGTAATTCCCCCACACCTTGTGTGAGCGGACAAATGAAACCTAGTCCCAGGTTAGCAGACCTTTGGCTAATCTTTTCAACACATCACTACAAACTGGCATGGTGCAAGATAAGTGGAAAATGGCAAATGTGATACCTATTTTCAAAGCAGGTGACAGGTCCTTAGCTTCGAACTATATACCAATAAGCCTAACCTCCATAGTGGGAAAATTTGTGGAATCATTAATTGCAGAGGCAGTTCGTAGCCATCTTGAAAAGCATAAATTAATAAACGAATCTCATGGTTTTACAAATGGGCGTTTCTGCCTTACGAATGTATTAACTTTTTTCGCTAAGGTATTTGAGGAGGTAGATCATGGTAATGAATATGATATTGTGTATATGGACTTCAGTAAGGCTTTTGACAGGGTCCCACATCAGAGACTATTGAGGAAAATTAAGGCACATGGAATAGGAGGAGAAATTTTTTCCTGGATAGAGGCATGGTTGACAAATAGGCAGCAGAGAGTTTGCATAAATGGGGAGAAATCAGAGTGAAGAAGCGTCACGAGCGGTGTTCCACAGGGGTCAGTGTTGGGCCCCTTGTTGTTTTCAATCTACATAAATGACATTGATGAAGGCATAAAGAGCGACATAAGCAAATTTGCTGATGACACCAAAATAGGCCGTCGAATTCATTCTGATGAGGACACTAGAGCACTCCAGGAAGATTTGAATAGACTGATGCAGTGGTCGGAGAAGTGGCAGATGCAGTTTAATGCAGACAAGTGCAAAGTTCTAAATGTTGGACAAGAAATTAACCATGCCACATATAAACTAAATAATGAAGATCTCTATAATATGGATTGCGAAAAAGATTTAGGAGTTCTGGTTAGCAGTAATCTGAAACCAAGACAACAGTGCACAAGTGTTCACAATAAAGCTAACAGAATCCTTTTCTTCATATCAAGAAGGTTGTTCTTCAGCTCTATAAAAGTAGTGAGGAAGGCGGCTCAGCGTTGTATCAGAGGATGCCACCTTTTCACACCTATGTGTGAAATTTCGCACCTATGTGATAACAACCCTTCCTGTCCTGTGCCGCACGCCCGCCCGCGCGCCCTCCCGTATACCCACCCGTGCTCCCGCAGACCAACGCCTGTGCCCACCAATGCCTGTGCCCACCCGCACCCACGCCCTCCCGCGCTGCACCCACTCGCGCTGCGCCGCCCCTGTAGTGCCTTCTGCAGCGTCCACCGGATCGCCCCCGCTCCCTGAATTTTTTCCGATTTTTTCGATTTTTTTTTAATTTAATTTTGTTGTGCTCCCCATCTCCTCAGATCAGCACCCTCCCTCCACACCTCCTACCATCCACTTCCATCTCCCATACCCTCTACTTCCTTGGATCAAGACCTCCCTCTCCATTCCCCAAAATATTTTCGATTTTTTTTTCGATTTTCTTATGATCTCTAACTACTCGGATCAACACCTCTCTCTCTCACCCACACCTCCCACTTACACCCCATCCCAAAATCTCTGCTTCACCTCCTCGGCTCAAGATTTACCCTCCATCCCCCCCACACACCTCCCACCCCCCACTCCCATCTCATCCCGTCTATGCCTAAATGTTCCTGCTTCACTTCTTCAGATCAAGACCTCCCTCTCCATCCCCCCCCCCCAAAAAAAAAATTTTCATTTTCTTATATTCTCCACTTCCTCGGATCAAGTTTTGAGGTTCCCCTATGGGTACCCTCTCCCACTTCCATCTCCTCATACCCTCTAAACCCAATATTTCTCCTCCATTTCCTTGGATCAACACCTCCATCTCCCTAAAAAAAATCCCATTTTCTTGTATTCTCCAACTCCTCGGATGAAGATTTACCCTCCATCTCCCCCCACCCATTTCCATCTCTCATACCATCTAATTCAAATATTCCTGCTCCATCTCCTTGGATCAACTTTTTCTCGATATTAATGATACAAAGATTTGAGCTACTCCCCATCTCCTTGGATCAACACCTCCATCTCCCCCACACATCCACCACCCATTTCCATCTCCCATACCCTCTAAATCCAATATTCCTGCTCCATCTCCTTGGATCAAGACCTTTTCCCTTACACCCCCAATATCCCTGCTCCACTTCCTCAAATCAAGATCTCCCTCTCCATTTCCCCCCCCAAAAAAAAATTTCCATTTTCTTGTAATCTCCAACTCCTCGGATCAATACCTCTCTCTCACCCACACCTCCCACTTCCACCCCCATCCCAAAATCCCTGATTCACCTCCTGGGATCAAGATCACGCTCCTTGGATTAACTTTTCTCGATATCAATAATACAAAGATTTTCCCTCCACTTCCTTGGATCAAGTTTTGGGTCCTCCCTATGCAGGTCTAAACAAGTAACTTCGTGGCATGCATGACGTCACCCCACCTGTGTTTACTCAGCGGTCAGTGACGTCACGTGATGACCTCACACACACAAGCCAACAGGTTGAATCAGGTCTGTCACCATAACAACCTCAACAACCCACAATTTATAACCTTTTTTTTCAGCATCTCAAGTTCAACAACAACACCCACAACCCACATCATTTTCCATTTTATTTCACAATTTTTCCTCTTTCGTTACAATTTTTTTTCATAAATGACAGTAATACACATTTTCACTCTTAACCAGGATAACCCAAATAATTCCTCATTTTCATAAATACCCACAACAATCCACAATTCTTTTATACATAATACAACAAAAGATTCTCTTGCCACAAACTAAGATTTCGATTCTATAACCTCCACTCTCTACACCATAAAACTCTCCTCAAGTCTAGACATGTGCACAAATATGCAGAGTGAGGACTGCTTGGAGAGTCCTATGTGACTGACTTATCTCAGATACAGATCTCAGGTCAGACCCACCAAGTAACTCTTCTCTCTCTACCTCAACACCAACACTCACTTCTACCTCAACACCAACACTCACTTCTACCTCAACACCAACACTCACTTCTACGTCAACACCAAGACTCACTTCTACCATAGAGAGAATTTAAGCCTAGATATGCTACTCAGTCCATTCTTTTAAAATATATTCACACAATACCTTTAATTTCAGTAAAATTCTAATACAATCCTCTTCTTACCACCTTCTCCATCTCACCCACATTTCTTCACATAAATCCACCACACATCTCCCACCAACAACTCCCAACACCACACATCTCCCACCAACAACTCCCAACACCACACATCTCCCACCAACAACTCCCAACCCCACACCATAACACAGTTTTCACTCATAACTATTTTATCAGAAAGTCACCACAACACTTACAACTTCTAACCACTTTTCTCAAATGAGACTAATATATATTCACTCAATACCTTTAATTTCAGTATAATCCCATATTACATTAAAATTCTAAAACAATCCTCTTCTTACCCCTCCCCCCCCACCCCCCAAACCTTACCTCCTCACATCCACCCACCAACATCTCCCAACACCTCACTCTCCCACCAACATCTCCCAACACCTCACTCTCCCACCAACATCTCCCAACAACTCACTCTCCCACCAACATCTCCCAACACCTCACTCTCCCACCAACATCTCCCAACACCTCACTCTCCCACCAACATCTCCCAACACCTCACTCTCCCACCAACATCTCCCAACACCTCACTCTCCCACCAACATCTCCCAACACCTCACTCTCCCACCAACATCTCCCAACACTTCACTCTCCCACCAACATCTCCCAACACTTCACTCTCCCACCAACATCTCCCAACACCTCACTCTCCCACCAACATCTCTCAACACCTCACTCTCCCACCAACATCTCCCAACACCTCACTCTCCCACCAACATCTCCCAACACCTCACTCTCCCACCAACATGTCCCAACACCTCACTCTCCCACCAACATCTCCCAACACCTCACTCTCCCACCAACATCTCCCAACACCTCACTCTCCCACCAACATGTCCCAACACCTCACTCTCCCACCAACATCTCCCAACACCTCACTCTCCCACCAACATCTCCCAATACCTCACTCTCCCACCAACATCTCCCAACACCTCACTCTCCCACCAACATCTCCCAATACCTCACTCTCCCACCAACATCTCCCAACACCTCACTCTCCCACCAACATCTCCCAACACCTCACTCTCCCACCAACATGTCCCAACACCTCACTCTCCCACCAACATCTCCCAACACCTCACTCTCCCACCAACATCTCCCAACACCTCACTCTCCCACCAACATGTCCCAACACCTCACTCTCCCACCAACATCTCCCAACACCTCACTCTCCCACCAACATCTCCCAACACCTCACTCTCCCACCAACATCTCCCAACACCTCACTCTCCCACCAACATCTCCCAACACCTCACTCTCCCACCAACATGTCCCAACACCTCACTCTCCCACCAACATCTCCCAACACCTCACTCTCCCACCAACATCTCCCAACACCTCACTCTCCCACCAACATCTCCCAACACCTCACTCTCCCACCAACATCTCCCAACACCTCACTCTCCCACCAACATCTCCCAACACCTCACTCTCCCACCAACATCTCCCAACACCTCACTCTCCCACCAACATCTCCCAACACCTCACTCTCCCACCAACATCTCCCAACACCTCACTCTCCCACCAACATCTCCCAACACCTCACTCTCCCACCAACATCTCCCAACAAGACACAGTTTTTCTCGTTTAACTATATCACCAGAAAAAGTCACCACAACACTTACAACTTATCGATCAGTTCACTAGTCACAATGTTACATATTATAACAAAAGATTCTCTTGCCACAAATTTCACCAATACAAGAAAAAAATTCAGGTCACACACACTATCCACACTCAATTCACCTGTCACAATTCACCTGTCACAATTCACCTGTCACAATTCACCTGTCACAATTCACCTGTCACAATTCACCTGTCACAATTCACCTGTCACAATTCACCTGTCACAATTCACCTGTCACAATTCACCTGTCACAATTCACCTGTCACTATTCACCTGTCACAATTCACCTGTCACAATTCACCGGTCACAATTCACCTGTCACAATTCACCTGTCACAATTCACCGGTCACAATTCACCTGTCACAATTCACCTGTCACAATTCACCTGTCACAATTCACCTGTCACAATTCACCTGTCACAATTCACCTGTCACAATTCACCTGTCACAATTCACCTGTCACAATTCACCGGTCACAATTCACCTGTCACAATTCACCTGTCACAATTCACCTGTCACAATTCACCTGTCACAATTCACCTGTCACAATTCACCTGTCACAATTCACCTGTCACAATTCACCGGTCACAATTCACCTGTCACAATTCACCTGTCACAATTCACCTGTCACAATTCACCTGTCACAATTCACCTGTCACAATTCACCTGTCACAATTCACCTGTCACAATTCACCTGTCACAATTCACCGGTCACAATTCACCTGTCACAATTCACCTGTCACAATTCACCTGTCACAATTCACCTGTCACAATTCACCTGTCACAATTCACCTGTCACAATTCACCTGTCACAATTCACCTGTCACAATTCACCTGTCACAATTCACCTGTCACAATTCACCTGTCACAATTCACCTGTCACAATTCACCTGTCACAATTCACCTGTCACAATTCACCTGTCACAATTCACCGGTCACAATTCAACCAAAAGATACAAATTTCACTCACATTTTTTTTTCTCAAATAATACTAATACACAATTTCACTCTTAACCCACAATTTTCCCAAATTTTTATTAATTCAACAAAAAGCCCCAAAAAATATTTTTACATATTACGAAGATAATACACACACACACACACACACACACATGAAATAAAGAGTCAAAGAGTCATCACTGGACATCATAGCTCTCACAGAAACTAAGCTTACAAGTATGATAGCAGATGCCATCTTTCCAACGGGATACCAGATCCTAAGGAAAGACAGAGGAAACTGGGGGGGGTGGAGGAGTGGCATTGGTGATCAAAAACCGATGGAATTTTGATGAGCTGGAGAGAGGAGACATCGGAGAAGAAAGCGATTACATAGCGGGAATGCTTCACTCTGGAGGTCCCAAAGTGGTAATTGCAGTGATGTATAACCCACCACAGAACAGCAGGAGGCCAAGGCAAGAGTACGACGAGAGCAATAGAGCGATGGCTGACACACTGGCTGCAGTGGCCAGAAGAGCTCATGCATGCAGGGCAAAGCTCTTGATCATGGGTGACTTTAACCACAAGGAAATCGATTGGGAGAACTTGGAGCAACATGGGGGCCAAGATACATGGAGGGTTAAAGTGATAGAGGTGGTACTGCAAAACTTCATGTACCAACACGTAAGGGACATTACAAGAGAGAGAGGAGAGGATGAACCTGGTATTCACCTTGAGTAGTGCAGATATTGAGGACATCACATATGAAAGACCACATGGGGCCAGTGATCATGTGGTTTTAAGCTTCGAATACACAGTAGAGCTACAAGTGGAGGGGGAGGCAGGAAGGCCAGGGCGAATGAAGGCAAATTACAAGAAAGGGGACTACATGGGAATGAGGAACTTCCTGAATGGGGTTCAGTGGGACAGAGAACTGGCAGGGAAGCCAGTTAATGATATGATGGAATATGTAGCAACAATGTGCAAAGAGGCTGAGGAGAGGTTTGTACCCAAGGGTAACAGGAATAATGAAAAAGCCAGGATGAGCCCATGGTTCACCCAAAGGTGCAGGGAGGCAAAAACCAAGTGTGCTAGGGAATGGAAGAAATATAGAAGGCAAAGGACCCAGGAGAATAAGGAGAACAGTCGTAGAGACAGAAATGAATATGCACAGATAAGAAGGGAGGCCCAACGACAATATGAAAACGACATAGCGGCAAAAGCCAAATCTGACCCGAAGCTGTTATACAGCCACATCAGGAGGAAAACAACAGTCAAGGACCAGGTAATCAGGCTAAGGAAGGAAGGAGGAGAGACAACAAGAAATGACCGTGAACTATGTGAGGAACTCAACAAGAGATTCAAAGAAGTGTTCACAAGGAAGACAGAAGGGGCTCCATAAAGACGGTGGGGCACACCACCATGTGCTGGACACAGTGCACACAACCGAGGAAGAAATGAAGAGGCTTCTGAGTGAGCTAGATACCTCAAAGGTAATGGGGCCGGATAACATATCTACATGGGTCCTGAGAGAGTGAGCAGAGGTGCTATGTGTACCCATAACAACAATATTCAATACATCTATCGAAACAGGGAGAATAGACAGCGGAGAAGCAAGCGATTACATAGCGGGAATGCTTCACTCTGAAGGTCCCAAAGTGGTAATTGCAGTGATGTATAACCCACCACAGAACAGCAGGAGGCCAAGACAAGAGTATGATGGGAGCAATGGAGCGATGGTTGACATACTGGCTACAGTGGCCAGAAGGGCTCATGCATGCAGGGCAAAGCTCTTGATCATGGGAGAGAGAGAGGGTTGGGTGGATTGCATTTTCTTGGACTGCAAGAAGGCGTTTGACATAGTTCCACACAAGAGATTAGTGCAAAAACTGGAGGACCAAGCAGGGATAACAGGGAAGGCACTACAATGGATCAGGGAATACTTGTCAAGAAGACAGCAGCGAGTCATGGTACGTGGCGAGGTGTCAGAGTGGGCACCTGTTACCAGCGGGGTCCCACAGGGGTCAGTCCTACGACCAGTGCTGTTTCTGGTATTTGTGAACGACATGACGGAAGGAATAGACTCCGATATGTCCCTGTTTGCAGATGACGTGAAGTTGATGAGAAGAACTCATTCGATCGAAGACCAGGCAGAACTACAAAGGGATCTGGACAGGCTGCCGACCTGGTCCAGCAATTGGCTCCTGGAGTTCAACCCCACCAAGTGCAAAGTCATGAAGATTGGGGAAGGGCAAAGAAGACTGCAGACGGAGTACAGTCTAGGGGGCCAGAGGCTACAAACCTCACTCAAGGAAAAAGATCTTGGGGTGAGTATAACACCAGGCACATCTCCTGAAGCGCACATCAACCAAATAACTGCTGCAGCATATGGGCGCCTAGCGAACCTCAGAACAGCATTCCGACATCTTAATAAGGAATCATTCAGGACCCTGTACACCGTGTACGTTAGGCTCATATTGGAGTATGCGGCACCAGTTTGGAACCCACACCTAGCCAAGCACGTGAAGAAACTAGAGAAAGTGCAAAGGTTTGCAACAAGACTAGTCCCAGAGCTAAGGGGTATGTCCTACGAGAAGAGGTTAAAGGAAATCGACCTGACGACACTGGAGGACAGGAGAGATAGAGGAGACATGATAACGACATACAAAATACTGAGAGGAATTGACAAGGTGGACAAAGACAGAATGTTCCAGAGATTGGACAAAGCAACAAGAGGACACAGTTGGAAGTTGAAGACACAGATGAATCACAGGGATGTTAGGAAGTATTTCTTCAGTCACAGAGTAGTCAGGAAGTGGAATAGTTTGGGAAACGATGTAGTGGAGGCGGGATCCATACATAGCTTTAAGCAAAGGTATGATACAGCTCACGGTTCAGGGAGAGTGACCTAGTAGCGTCCAGTGAAGAGGCGGGGCCAGGAGCTTGGACTCGACCCCTGCAACCTCAAATAAGTGAGTACAATTAGGTGAGTGCACACGCACACGCACGAACACACACACACACACACACACACACACACACACACACACACACAGAGGAAGGCCAGGACGAATGAAGCCAAATTACAAGAAAGGGGACTACACAGGAATGAGGAACTACCTGAACGGGGTTCAGTGGGACAGAGAACTGGCAGGGAAGCCAGTTAATGAGATGATGGAATATGTAGCAACAAAATGCAAGGAGGCTGAGGAGAGGTTTTTACCCAAGGGTAACAGGATTAATGAAAAAGCCAGGATGAGCCCATGGTTTACCCAAAGGTGCAGGGAGGCAAAAACCAAGTGTGCTAGGGAATGGAAGAAATATAGAAGGCAAAGGACCCAGGAGAATAAGGAGAACAGTCGTAGAGCCAGAAACGAATATGCACAGATAAGAAGGGAGGCCCAAAGACAATATGAAAATGACATAGCAGCGAAAGCCAAATCTGACCTGAAACTGTTGTACAGCCACATCAGGAGGAAAACAACAGTCAAGGACCAGGTAATCAGGCTAAGGAAGGAAGGAGGAGAGACAACAAGAAATGACCGT
Organism: Cherax quadricarinatus; assembly: GCF_038502225.1. Taxonomy (NCBI): domain Eukaryota; kingdom Metazoa; phylum Arthropoda; class Malacostraca; order Decapoda; family Parastacidae; genus Cherax; species Cherax quadricarinatus. The sequence goes on from NC_091319.1 coordinate 34,738,502, forward strand.
GAAGTATGTGAAGAACTCAACAAGAGATTCAAAGAAGTGTTCACAGAGGAGACAGAAGGGTCTCCAGAAAGACGGAGAGGTGGGGCACACCACCAAGTGCTGGACACAGTGCACACAACCGAGGAAGAAGTGAAGAGGCTTCTGAGTGACCTAGATACCTAAAAGGCAATGGGGCCAGATAACATCTCCCCATGGGTATTGAGAGAGGGAGCAGAGGCGCTATGTGTACCCCTAACAACAATATTCAATACATCTATCGAAACAGGGAGATTGCCTGAGGCATGGAAGACAGCAAATGTAGTCCCAATCTTTAAAAAAGGAGACAGACATGAAGCATTAAACTACAGACCAGTGTCACTGACATGTATAGTATGCAAAATCATGGAGAAGATTATCAGGAGAAGAGTGGTGGAACACCTAGAAAGGAACGATCTCATCAACAGCAGCTAACATGGTTTCAGGGACGGGAAATCCTGTGTCACAAACCTACTGGAGTTCTATGACATGGTGACAGCAGTAAGACAAGAGAGAGAGGGGTGGGTGGATTGCATTTTCTTGGACTGCAAGAAGGCGTTTGACACAGTTCCACACAAGAGATTGGTGCAAAAACTGGAGGACCAAGCAGGGATAACAGGGAAGGCACTACAATGGATCAGGGAATACTTGTCAGGAAGACAGCAGCGAGTCATGGTACGTGGCGAGGTGTCAGAGTGGGCACCTGTGACCAGCGGGGTCCCGCAGGGGTCAGTCCTAGGACCAGTGCTGTTTCTGGTATTTGTGAACGACATGACGGAAGGAATAGACTCTGAGGTGTCCCTGTTTGCAGATGACGTGAAGTTGATGAGAAGAATTCACTCGATCGAAGACCAGGCAGAACTACAAAGGGATCTGGACAGGCTGCAGACCTGGTCCAGCAATTGGCTCCTGGAGTTCAATCCCACCAAGTGCAAAGTCATGAAGATTGGGGAAGGGCAAAGAAGGCCGCAGACGGAGTACAGTCTAGGGGGTCAGAGACTACAAACCTCACTCAAGGAAAAAGATCTTGGGGTGAGTATAAAACCAGGCACATCTCCTGAAGCGCACATCAACCAAATAACTGCTGCAGCATATGGGCGCCTAGCAAACCTCAGAACAGCATTCCGACATCTTAATAAGGAATCATTCAGGACCCTGTACACCGTGTATGTTAGGCCCATATTGGAGTATGCGGCACCAGTTTGGAACCCACACCTAGCCAAGCACGTGAAGAAACTAGAGAAAGTGCAAAGGTTTGCAACAAGACTAGTCCCAGAGCTAAGAGGTATGTCCTACGAGGAGAGGTTAAGGGAAATCAACCTGACGACACTGGAGGACAGGAGAGATAGGGGGGACATGATAACGACATACAAAATACTGAGAGGAATTGACAAGGTGGACAAAGACAGGATGTTCCAGAGATTGGACACAGTAATAAGGGGACACAGTTGGAAGCTGAAGACACAGATGAATCACAGGGATGTTAGGAAGTATTTCTTCAGCCACAGAGTAGTCAGTAAGTGGAATAGTTTGGGAAGCGATGTAGTGGAGGCAGGATCCATACATAGCTTTAAGCAGAGGTATGATAAAGCTCACGGCTCAGGGAGAGTGACCTAGTAGCGATCAGTGAAGAGGCGGGGCCAGGAGTTCGGACTCGACCCCGGCAACCTCAACTAGGTGAGGTGAGTACACACACACATACACACACACATACACACACACACACACACACACACACACACACACATACACACACACACACACACACACACACACACACACACACACACACACACACACACACACTCACACACCTGAAAAAGAATGCTTGTTTCTGAGCTACGAGGCATAAGCTACGAGGAGAGGCTAATGAAACTGATCCCAACGGTATAAGAACCAGGGGAGACATGAAAACAACATGCGAAGTGCTTAGGGAAATTGATAAGGTAGACAGGGATAAGCTGACTGAGAGGCGAGACACGGAAATCCGAGGACACCGTTGAAACTTAAAGGTACACATAAGTCACAGAGATGTTAGGAAATATTCTGTCTAAGAGTGGTCAGGAAGTGGAATGATACTGGTGAGGAAGTGGTGGAAGCAGACTCCATACATAGTTTTAAGAGCAGGTACGACGGTGCCCACAAGACTTAAGAGTGAATGTGAGGAGTAGCAAAAGGTGGGGCCAGGAGCTGATAATCGACCCCTGCAACCATAAATAGTTGAGTACGCACACACACACACACACACACACACACACACACACACACACACACACACACACACACACACACACACACACACACACACATACACACACACAAAATGGTAACAAAATGGTAACTAACACCATACACACATGCACACACACACACGTCAAGAAATTAGAGAAAGTGTAAAGGTTTTGCAACAAGACTAGTCCCAGAGCTACGGGGATTGTCCTACGAAGAAAGGTTGAGGGAAATCGGCCTGACGACACTGGAGGCCAGGAGGGTCAGGGGAGATATGATAAGGACATATAAAATACTGCGCAGAATAGATGAGGTGGACAAAGACGGGATGTTCCAGAGATGGGACACAGACACAAGAGGTCACAATTGGAAGTTGAAGACTCAGATGAATCAAAGGGATGTTAGGAAGTATTTCTTCAGTCATAGAGTAGTCAAGCCATGGAATAGCCTAGAAAGTGAAGTAGTGGAGGCGGGAACCATACATAGTTTTAAGGCGAGGTATGATAGAGCTCATGGAGCAGGGAGAGAGAGGACCTAGTAGCAATCAGCGAAGAGGCGGGGCCAGGAGCTATGACTCGACCCCTGCAACCACAAATAGGTGAGTACAAATAGGTGAGTACACAAACACACACACACACACACACACACCTACACACCTACAACAGGCCTAGTGTCTAATCGACATGTGCCTAGGACAAAATGGTAACTAACATACAAAGTCATGGAGAAGATTATCAGGAGGAGAGTGGTCGAACACCTGGAAAGGAACAAGATTATAAATGAAAACCAGCATGGGTTCATGGAAGGCAAATCTTGTATCACAAACCTCCTGGAGTTTTATGACAAGGTAACAGAAGTAAGACACGAGAGAGAAGGGTGGGTAGATTGCGTTTTCCTAGACTGCAGGAAGGCCTTTGACACAGTTCCCCACAAGAGATTAGTGCAGAAGCTGGAGGATCAAGCGCATGTAAAAGGGAGGGCACTGCAATGGATAAGGGAATACCTGACAGGGAGGCAGCAACGAGTCATGGTACGTGAAGAGGTATCACAGTGGGCGCCTGTTACGAGCGGGGTCCCACAGGGGTCAGTTCTAGGACCAGTGCAATTTTTGATATATGTGAACGACATGATGGAAGGAATAGACTCTGAAGTGTCCCTGTTCGCAGATGACGTGAAGTTGATGAGAAGAATTAAATCGGACGAGGATGAGGCAGGACTGCAAAGAGACCTGGACAGGCTGGACATGTGGTCCAGTAACTGGCTTCTCGAATTCAATCCAGCCAAATGCAAAGTCATGAAGATTGGGGAGGGGCAAAGAAGACCGCAGACAGAGTATAGGCTAGGTGGACAAAGACTACAGACCTCACTCAGGAAGAAAGACCTTGGGGTGACCATAACACCGAGCACATCACCGGAGGAACACATCAACCAAATAACTGCTGCAGCACACGGGCGCCTGGCAAACCTGAGAATAGCGTTCCGTTACCTTAATAAGGAATCATTCAAGACACTGTACACTGTGTATGTTAGGCCCATACTGGAGTATGCAGCACCAGTCTGGAACCCACACCTGGTCAAGCACGTCAAGAAGTTAGAGAAAGTACAAAGGTTTGCAACAAGGCTAGTCCCAGAGCTCAAGGGAATGTCGTACGAGGAAAGGTTAAGGGAAATCGGACTGACGACACTGGAGGACAGAAGGGTCAGGGGAGACATGATAACGACATACAAGATACTGCGGGGAATAGACAAGGTGGACAGAGATAGAATGTTCCAGAGAGGGGACACAGGGACAAGGGGTCACAACTGGAAGCTGAAGGCTCAGACGAGTCACAGGGACGTTAGGAAGTATTTCTTCAGTCATAGAGTTGTCGGCAAGTGGAATAGCCTAGCAAGTGAAGTAGTAGAGGCAGGAACCATACATAGTTTTAAGAAGAGGTATGACAAAGCTCAGGAAGCAGAGAGAGAGAGGACCCAGTAGCGATCAGTGAAGAGGCGGGGCCAGGAGCTGAGTCTCGACCCCTGCAACCACAATTAGGTGAGTACAATTAGGTGAGTACACACACACACACACACACACACACACACACACACACACACAAACAAACACACACACACACACACACACACACACACACACACACACACACACACACACACACACACTTTTCTCAATAACTGTTAAGAAATATTTTCTCATCAACCCAAATTATTTTGAACACCATCAAAGTATTCTCAAACATCCTTTGAACACTTCCAAACAACATTGGATTACTTCCAAAATATCATTTTGAATATTCCCAAATAACATTTGACATTTCTAACTCATCCACATTTCCATATTTCATTAAATAACATCTCTTCCCCCAAACTATTCCCTCGTTTTCCAGATTTTTACAACATTAGCACAAAAAAACTAACTCACACACTTATGAGACATTACCAACACTAACACACACACACCACACTTTACTTTGAACACTACCAAAACACTCTCATACATCATTCGAACACTGCCAAATCACCACTGAATACTCCCAGAACATCACTGAACACCTTCAAAAATACTCTTGCACATCATTTGAACACCTTCAGAACACCTTTGAATAGTCTCAAACACCATTTGAATACTCCCAAATACATCACTGAATACTACCAAAACACCACCAAAATCACCAGAAACTAAGATCAACATCACCAACTAACACCCATTTTCACACAAGTCCCTTCAAATCACTGTAACCAAGAGGATTACCAATTTCTGCGAACACCTAAAACACAGACACCACACTTTACTTTGAACACCTTCAAAACACTCTCATACATCATTTGAAGGCCTCCTTTTTCTCAATATGACTTAAGAAATATTCTCTCATCATCATCCTTTATCATCTCACTACAGAACAACCCTAGATTATTTTGAACACCATCAAAACACTCTCATAAATCATTGAATACTCACAAAAAGACCTTTGAACATTTCCAGACAACACTGAAACACTTCCAAAATATCATTTTGAATATTCCCAAACTACTCCCTCAGTCTCCAGACTTTACAACATTATCACAAAAACTAACTCATACACTTATGACATGAGACATTTACCAAAACTAACACACACACACACCACACTTCACTTTGAACAACACCTAAAACACCATCAATTACCTTTGATTACTCCAAAAACATCATTTGAACACATTCAAAAACATCATCAAACTCCTTTGAATACTCCCAAAACACCACTGAATACTACCAAAACACCACTGAATACTACCAAAACACCACTGAATACTCCCAAAACACCACTGAATACTACCAAAACACCACTGAATACTCCCAAAACACCACTGAATACTCCCAAAACACCACTGAATACTACCAAAACACCACTGAATACTCCCAAAACACCACTGAATACTACCAAAACACCACTGAATACTCCCAAAACACCACTGAATACTCCCAAAACACCACTGAATACTACCAAAACACCACTGAATACTACCAAAACACCACTGAATACTACCAAAACACCACTGAATACTACCAAAACACCACTGAATACTACCAAAACACCACTGAATACTACCAAAACACCACTGAATACTTCCAAAACACCACTGAATATTACCAAAACACCACTGAATACTACCAAAACACCACTGAATACTACCAAAACACCACTGAATACTACCAAAACAGCACCGAATACTGCCCAAACAACACTAAAAATCACCAGAAACTAAGATCAACACCACCAACTAACACCCATTTTATAGAAATCCCCTCAAATCACTATAACCAAGACGATCCCGCTCACCTCAGGCTATTATATAAAATGAACGCAAAAAAACATTCTCATAAATCATTTGAATAGTCTCAAACACCTTTGAACATTTCCAAACAACACTGAAAAACTTACATCAGGATCACCACCAACTGTAGACATATCATGTTCACGCAAAAAAAAACTAAGACATCCATCAACTAACATCCATGATCACTCACCTCAAAACCACCAAGATCGCAGGAAACACTCATTTTTTTATATAAACATTCACACAAAAATCACAATCACCAACTCCATACAATATTTGTCAATATCTAATACACTCCCCTCACTGCCACCAACACATACCGGCACGGATAGGGACACCTCGCATGACGTCACACTCCAACCTGTGTTTACTTGATCATTGATGTCCCACCCAAACACCTTCTTTCAGCCTGTTATATCTCCAATATCTAAGATCACCACAAACAAGACGGTTATCAAATTCTATAACCCCACCACTAAGATCACTAAAATATCACACATTTTGTACACATTCTCTTACAACATCATAACCAAGAACAATTAAAAACTAACATCGCTTACGTCAAGATTAAAACTATCTATGCTTTTATTAAGATCACATAACATTTTCTCTTCTCTAACTCACTCACCAATTTACATTCTCATTCACACTTACACATTTCATTAACCGAAATTACATCTCATCCACCAAACTCCTCCCTCATTCTCCAGACTTTACAACATTAGCACACAAAAAAAACTAACTCATACACTTACGATATGAGACATTACCATAACTAACACACTAACTTACTTTGAACCAACTTTGAACAACACCAAAACACCACTGAACATCTTCAAAAATACTATGCATCATTTGAACACCTTCTAAAACATCATCAAACACTTTCGAATACTCCCAAAACACTACTGAATACTACCAAAACACCGTCAAAATCACCAGAAACTAAGTTCAGCATCACCAGCTAACACCCATTTTATAGAAATCCCCTCAAATCACTGTACCCAAAAACTCCCTCCCCATTTCCCCCCATGAGCGCAAAAAAACATGAACACAAACTTAAAACATAAACACTTAGTATATGATCACCATCAACTGAAAACATATCATGTACACTCAAAAAACTAAGACAACCACCAACAACAATCACCCATGTTCACTTACCTAAAAAACCACCAATATAACAGAAAACACTCATTTTTTATAAACATTCACACAAAAAAATCATATTTGACAATATCTAAGCGCACTCACCTCACTACCACCAACACACGATGTCACACCTCACAGGACCGGCGAGGTCACTTCCAGTGACGTCACACTCCCATCTGTGTTTACTTGATGGTCACATCACACCCAACCCACCTTGTTTCAACCTGATGTACCCACAATATCTAAGAACACTATATCTAAGACGATTACCAGATTTTATGACCCCAACACCAAGATCACAGAAAACACACATTTTTATAATTATTCACACAAAAATCACGATCAGCAATTCCATATCATGTTTACCGTCATCTATCAACACTCATCACCAAGATCACCAAAAATCTAAGATCATGCATCTCAAAACTACTATGATCACTGAAAACACTTATTTTTTAAACATTCGCACAAAAATAAGACATACACAAAAATACCATGACACTTCCACCAACATCTATAACATAACATAAGTACTATAACATAACATGATCACTATAACATAACATGAGCACTATAACATAACATGATCACTATAACATAACATGATCACTATAACATAACATGAGCACTATAACATAACATGAGCACTATAACATAACATGATCACTATAACATAACATGAGTACTATAACATAGCATGAGTACTATAACATAACATGATCACTATAACATAACATGATCACTATAACATAACATGATCACTATAACATAACATGAGCACTATAACATAACATGAGCACTATAACATAACATGAGCACTATAACATAACATGATCACTATAACATAACATGAGTACTATAACATAGCATGAGTACTATAACATAACATGAGTACTATAACATAACATGAGCACTATAACATAACATGATCACTATAACATAACATGATCACTATAACATAACATGATCACTATAACATAACATGAGCACTATAACATAACATGATCACAATAACATAACATGATCACTATAACATAACATGATCACTATAACATAACATGATCACTATAACATAACATGATCACTATAACATAACATGATCACTATAACATAACATGAGCACTATAACATAACATGATCACTATAACATAACATGATCACTATAACATAGCATGATCACTATAACATAACATGAGTACTATAACATAACATGAGTACTATAACATAACATGAGTACTATAACATAACATGATCACTATACCATAACATGATCACTATAACATAACATGATCACTATAACATAACATGATCACTATAACATAACATGATCACTATAACATAACATGAGTACTATAACATAACATGATCACTATAACATAACATGATCACTATAACATAACATGATCACTATAACATAACATGATCACTATAACATAACATGAGTACTATAACATAACATGAGTACTATAACATAACATGATCACTATAACATAACATGATCACTATAACATAACATGATCACTATAACATAACATGATCACTATAACATAACATGATCACTATAACATAACATGATCACTATAACATAACATGATCACTATAACATAACATGAGCACTATAACATAACATGATCACTATAACATAACATGATCACTATAACATAACATGATCACTATAACATAACATGAGTACTATAACATAACATGAGTACTATAACATAACATGAGTACTATAACATAACATGAGTACTATAACATAACATGATCACTATAACATAACATGATCACTATAACATAACATGATCACTATAACATAACATGATCACTATAACATAACATGATCACTATAACATAACATGATCACTATAACATAACATGAGTACTATAACATAACATGATCACTATAACATAACATGATCACTATAACATAACATGATCACTATAACATAACATGATCACTATAACATAACATGATCACTATAACATAACATGAGTACTATAACATAACATGAGTACTATAACATAACATGATCACTATAACATAACATGATCACTATAACATAACATGATCACTATAACATAACATGATCACTATAACATAACATGATCACTATAACATAACATGATCACTATAACATAACATGATCACTATAACATAACATGAGCACTATAACATAACATGATCACTATAACATAACATGAGTACTATAACATAACATGAGTACTATAACATAACATGATCACTATAACATAACATGATCACTATAATATAACATGAGCACTATAACATAACATGATCACTATAACATAACATGATCACTATAACATAACATGAGTACTATAACATAACATGAGTACTATAACATAACATGATCACTATAACATAACATGATCACTATAACATAACATGATCACTATAACATAACATGATCAGTATAACATAACATGAGCACTATAACATAACATGATCACTATAACATAACATGAGTACTATAACATAGCATGAGTACTATAACATAACATGAGTACTATAACATAACATGAGTACTATAACATAACATGGTCACTATAACATAACATGATCACTATAACATAACATGATCACTATAACATAACATGATCACTATAACATAACATGAGTACTATAACATAACATGATCATTATAACATAACATGATCACTATAACATAACATGATCACTATAACATAACATGATCACTATAACATAACATGATCACTATAACATAACATGATCACTATAACATAACATGAGTACTATAACATAACATGATCACTATAACATAACATGATCACTATAACATAACATGATCACTATAACATAACATGATCACTATAACATAACATGATCACTATAACATAACATGAGTACTATAACATAACATGATCACTATAACATAACATGATCACTATAACATAACATGATCACTATAACATAACATGGTCACTATAACATAACATGAGTACTATAACATAACATGAGTACTATAACATAACATGATCACTATAACATAACATGAGTACTATAACATAACATGATCACTATAACATAACATGAGTACTATAACATAACATGATCACTATAACATAACATGATCACTATAACATAACATGAGCACTATAACATAACATGATCACTATAACATAACATGATCACTATAACATAACATGATCACTATAACATAACATGATCACTATAACATAACATGATCAATATAACATAACATGATCACTATAACATAACATGATCACTATAACATAACATGAGTACTATAACATAACATGATCACTATAACATAACATGATCACTATAACATAACATGATCACTATAACATAACATGATCACTATAACATAACATGAGCACTATAACATAACATGATCACTATAACATAACATGAGTACTATAACATAACATGATCACTATAACATAACATGAGTACTATAAGATAACATGAGTACTATAACATAACATGATCACTATAACATAACATGAGTACTATAACATAACATGAGTACTATAACATAACATGGTCACTATAACATAACATGATCACTATAACATAACATGATCACTATAACATAACATGATCACTATAACATAACATGATCACTATAACATAACATGATCACTATAACATAACATGATCACTATAACATAACATGATCACTATAACATAACATGAGTACTATAACATAACATGATCACTATAACATAACATGATCACTATAACATAACATGATCACTATAACATAACATGATCACTATAACATAACATGATCACTATAACATAACATGATCACTATAACATAACATGAGTACTATAACATAACATGATCACTATAACATAACATGATCACTATAACATAACATGATCACTATAACATAACATGGTCACTATAACATAACATGAGTACTATAACATAACATGAGTACTATAACATAACATGATCACTATAACATAACATGAGTACTATAACATAACATGATCACTATAACATAACATGAGTACTATAACATAACATGATCACTATAACATAACATGATCACTATAACATAACATGAGCACTATAACATAACATGATCACTATAACATAACATGATCACTATAACATAACATGATCACTATAACATAACATGATCACTATAACATAATATGATCAATATAACATAACATGATCACTATAACATAACATGATCACTATAACATAACATGATCACTATAACATAACATGAGTACTATAACATAACATGAGCACTATAACATAACATGATCACTATAACATAACATGATCACTATAACATAACATGATCACTATAACATAACATGAGCACTATAACATAACATGATCACTATAACATAACATGAGTACTATAACATAACATGATCACTATAACATAACATGATCACTATAACATAACATGATCAGTATAACATAACATGATCACTATAACATAACATGATCACTATAACATAACATGATCACTATAACCTAACATGAGAACTATAACATAACATGAGCACTATAACATAACATGAGTACTATAACATAACATGAGCACTATAACATAACATGATCACTATAACATAACATGATCAGTATAACATAACATGAGTACTATAACATAACATGAGCACTATAACATAACATGAGTACTATAACATAACATGAGCACTATAACATAACATGAGTACTATAACATAACATGAGCACTATAACATAACATGAGTACTATAACATAACATGATCACTATAACATAACATGAGTACTATAACATAACATGAGCACTATAACATAACATGAGTACTATAACATAACATGAGCACTATAACATAACATGATCACTATAACATAACATGATCAGTATAACATAACATGAGTACTATAACATAACATGAGCACTATAACATAACATGAGTACTATAACATAACATGAGCACTATAACATAACATGATCACTATAACATAACATGATCACTATAACATAACATGATCACTATAACATAACATGAGTACTATAACATAACATGAGCACTATAACATAACATGATCACTATAACATAACATGAGCATTATAACATAACATGAGCACTATAACATAACATGAGCATTATAACATAACATTATCACTATAACATAACATGAGCACTATAACATAACATGATCACTATAACATAACATGATCACTATAACATATCACCATCACCAAAAAAATAATACACAGACACCCTCATCTTATACATGTCAATCACAAATTTAAGACATGAGACATACACACCAACTAAAACCACGACGTGTTTACCATAAATCTAAGACATGACCACAAAATAAGCCATGACACAAATACTATATCATGTCAACCAACTAATACACAAGAAATTTTACACATGAGACATATCCAAAATCTAAGACATACCCAAAAATCTTATATATATGCACAAAATAAAATGTAAGTATAAAAATAATATGTCACAATCACCTGCAACTAAGACATACACATCATAACTAATACATTAACTCCAACTAAGACATACACATCATAACTAAGACATACACCAAAACCTATACTTGTCATATTGACAATAAATATAAGACATAGGACATCAGCACAAAAAAATTACCATGACATGAGACATTACCAGAACTAAGTCACTCACCTCCAACTAATACACAATCACTTTACTAAGTTCATGTTAAGTACTCACCATATCATACAAAAATAAACATGCACTTACGACCCCTCAAGAAAGGTTCCTTGATGTTGGTGAGGGGCTCTTGATTTAGGGAATTGGATCTGTGCTCCAGTTCCCTGAATTAAGCCTGAATGTCTTCCACATCCCCCCCCAGGCGCTGTATAATCCTCCGGGTTTAGCGCTTCCCCCTTGATTATAATAATAATAAATGCACTTATGACATATGAATCAGAAATTTTTACATCATAATTTTTTTTTCCAAATCACAAAGCTATCACTTGATCACAAAAAACTGACTTACACTCACATAAAACAATACGAAATCATATATATAAGATATATGAAGACAAAATTTGCATAATTTGCATGAGCACATTACAACAACTCCACTAAATCATGCACAATTATACCATAACAACCAATTATCTATAACAGTACTCAATCATGAACAGTAAATCTGTTCACGAACACTTAAATCATACATCAACTAAAAATATTAATACAATTAACCCACCAAATTTAAGTTATAATCACCAAAACATCAAACTGATTTACACATTTTCTCAAACTAAATATTCATACCACATTTTTTCATGTCTCATCTATGTTACATATCACATTTCTCATCCACATCATCCCTAAAACATTCTTTCTTATTCATCCGTATATCAGTGGCTTGGTGGCCTGGTGGCTAGAGCTCCCGCTTCACCCACGGAGGGCCCGGGTTCGATTCCCGGCGGGTGGAAACATTTCGACACGTTTCCTTACACCTGTTCATCTAGCAGCAAGTAGGTACCTGGGTGTTAGTCGACTGGTGTGGGTCGCATCCTGGGGGACAAGATTAAGGACCCCAATGGAAGTAAGTTAGACAGTCCTCGATGACGCACTGACTTTCTTGGGTTATCCTGGGTGGCTAACCCTCCGGGGTTAAAAATCCGAACGAAATCTTATCTTATCTTATCACCTAGAGATATTTTATCCCGACAACTCATCATGACGTAAAACACAGAGCAACCATCACCACTCCAACAGCACCTACACTCTGGCTCCTAGTGTCATAATGGGACGTTGGGATAAAATATCTCTAGGTGATATACGGATGAATAAGGAAGGATGTTTTAGGGATTATGTGGATGAGGTGTTGATCCGAGGAGTTGGAGATTACAAGAAAATGGAATTTTTTTTTGAGATGGAGAGGGAGGTCTTGATTTGAGGAAGTGGAGCAGGGATATTGGGTTTAGAGGGTGGTGGGAGGGTGTGATTTAGAAGGTCTTGATCCAAGGAGATGGAGCAGGAATATTGGATTTAGAGGGTATGGGAGATGGAAGTTGGTGGTGGGATGTGTGGGGGAGATGGAGGTGTTGATCCAAGGAGATGGGGAGTAGCTCAAATCTTTGTATTATTAATATCGAGAAAAAGTTGATCCAAGGAGATGGAGCAGGAATATTGGGATTAGATGGTATGAGAGACGGAAGTGGGTGGTGGGAGGTGGGGGGAAATGGAGGGTAAATTTTGATCCAAGGAGTTGGAGATTACAAGAAAATGGAATTTTTTTAGGGGGATGGAGGTGTTGATCCAAGGAAGTAGAGGAGAAATATTGGGTTTAGAGGGTATGGGGAGATGGAAGTGGGAGAGGGTACCCATAGGGGGAACCTCAAAACTTGATCCGAGGAAGTGGAGAATATAAGAAAATTAAAATTTGGGGGGGGGGGGCATGGAGAGGGAGGTCTTGATCTGAAGAAGTGAAGCAGGAACATTTAGGCACAGAGGGGATGAAATGGGAGTGGGGGGTGGGAGGTGTGTGGGGGGGGATGGAGGGTAAATCTTGAGCCGAGGAGGTGAAGCAGGGATTTTGGGATGGGGTGCAAGTGGGAGGTGTGGGTGAGAGAGAGGTGTTGATCCGAGGAGTTAGAGATCATAAGAAAATCGAAAAAAATAAAAAATATTTTAGGGAATGGAGAGGGAGGTCTTGATCCAAGGAAGTAGAGGGTATGGGAGATGGAAGTGGATGGTGGGAGGTGTGGGGGGAGGATGCTGATCTGAGGAGATGGGGAGCACAAAAAAAATGAAATTAAAAAAAAATTCGAAAAAAACGGAAAAAATTCGGGGAGCGGGGGCGATCCGGTGGACGCTGCAGGGGCGGCGCGGCACAGGTGGGCGTGGGCGCGTTTGGGCGCGGGCGTGGGTGGGCATGCGGGCAGGCACGCAACATGGGACCGGAAGGGTCATTATCACATAGGTGCGAAATTTCACATATAGGTGTGAAAAGGCGGCATCCTCTGATACACCACTGACCCGCCTCCCCCACTACTTATACATCATTGGTTAGGCCTCATTTAGATTATGCTGCACAGTTTTGGTCACCGTATTACAGAATGGATATAAATGCTCTGGAAAACATACAAAGGAGGATGACAAAGTTGACCCCATGTATCAGAAATCTTCATTATGAGGATAGACTGAGGGCTCTGAATCTACACTCTCTAGTAAGGCATAGAATTAGGGGTGATATGATTGAGGTGTATAAATGGAAGACAGTAATAAATAAAGTGGATGTAAATAATGTGCTGAAAATATCTAGCCTAGACAGGACTCGTAGCAATGGTTTCAAGCTGGAATAATTCAGATTCAGGAAGGATATAGGACAGCAATGGTTTGGTAATAGAGTTGTGGATGAGTGGAATAAACTCCCGAGTACAGTTATAGAGGCTAAAACGTTGTGTAGTTTTAAAAATAGGTTAGATAAATACATAAGTGGGTGTGGGTGGGTGTGAGTTGGACCTGACTAGCTTGTACAAGAATTGTATACTATACCGACAAGATGAAATTAAGACACATGTGCAACATCTGGGTATCTTTATTGTAGACATTTCGCCATCCAGTGGCTTTATCAATACAAATTCCAGGACATAACTTGAAGACAGTAGAACTATGTACAGAAGATGAGGTAATCAGTCCCTTAACCTTGGAGTAGGTCCGAAGAGCACCGTAGTCGTGGAGATTCTGAAGCAGAAGCAAGGCGCCTGACGCTTATATACTAACGTCAGGTGGAAATGGGACGGGTAGCAGATGAGGGCATAGTCACTGGTAGGCGGGATTTCCCAGTGGAAGTAGCAGGACCAAGTATACTCGGTCCTGAGAGCGTTGTTTTTGCGCACGTCCTCCAACTCCCCCAGTGCATCTGAGTTCCCATTCTCTATTTCTGACCAATTACAAACCTTCCCTGAGTCGCTCCAGCTAAGCGGTGATGGCATCTCCTCGCTTCCCATTGGTCGAGAGAGCAGAATGTAAACACTTGGCGTCGCCCAGACTCGAGTTTTTCATTGAGTGCTCCTTAAATACTGAAGCATTTCGCCCTCTACAATGTCGGTAAGTACTGATTTGTGTGTCTAGTGTGTAAATGAATAGTTTAGCCATATTTTGATATGCATATATAAAGACGTTGTGAAGCATATTACAAGTGCACCATGCAAATGAAAAAAAGTGCAACAAAAGAGGGACGAGTACACTTGGTCCTGCCTGTTTAAGTGATGTTTTCAAGTTTTGGTATATAAATATTTCCATAAAATTTGGTAGTGTATATATGAATTCAGTAATGATCTGGGTGTGTACAGAACGTTTTTATTGTCCTTCCAGATCAATCAGAAATTGTTCTACTGTGAGTCCTCCAAGGCTAAGTCGAAATTTGTCTGTGTTTGGGACAATAGTGACTCAGATCAAGACCCAGATGACCTGGATGTGGTGGACACTGATGAGGAATACTTGCCACCAGATGCAGAGGTGTCAACAGACGAGGAGGAGGAAGCTGGGCCACCAGCAAAAAAGCAAAATTTGAACAAAAAGAAGAAACGTATTACTGTGGAGGAGTACCCTGATGAAGAACAGCTTCAAGATGATCTTGCTTGTCAAGGAGACACCCAATGGAAGAATGAGGACATCCAGACTGACCCTTTGCCTGCATATCAACATGTAAAGCCTATTGAAGTTAGGTGTGCATATGATTTTTGGAAAATACTGCATATATTTTCCAGAAATACAGTAGTTATATGTAAATAGATGGCCATACTGTATTTAATAAAAATTATGTTATAAAAAATGGGAAACTGTGCCTGCACAGAGGAGACTCGCCATTGTGTTTTGAATGAGCCAAGAAAACGTTAGTGAAATTAAGAAGAATTTTCATACTCTAGAGGTAAAATTGGGCTGACACCTCTCAAATAGGAGCCAAAATTGTTGGATGTGCATTCCTGCATAACTTGAGATATCAGGCGACTGGACAAGACAGCTCCAGGAACCTCAGATAAGTTTATTTATGTTTGTAACTCTGGCCAGTGTTATTTTCATAGACATTGAGGTTTTCTGAGTATGATACACCTTAATCTCCAATCAAATTGGTGAGTGATATTAAGATATATTCATCTGTTATGTAAATTTTATATATATAATCAATTATTAATTTTAATATACAGTCCACAAATTTATATATTAACAAGAATTCTTGTTGATGCATCTTTCATTTGTAATTAATAGGTCCAGAGCAACTTGTGGATAAGACAGTTGTAGGTATCGAAGGGGGACATTTTTGCGACCTAGGTATCCCAAATTCCTACTCGTCTATGTAACTGATAAATAATGATTATCTTTGTTATCATTTAATGTTATGTACATAATGAGTTACATTCAAATAAATGCAATTTTCCACATTTAATTTGCCCATTGGTCCTTGTTGAACCGGAGGTAATTAGTGAAGTCATTAATTAATTAATTACTTAATAATTATACTATGTGAAATGACAGGAGATGGATGTTCAGTTAACAAATTTACTTAATGCGTAGTGGATTATAATTATTACAATATTAATTTGATAAGACAATTCTGGCCAAGATTTATATCAGTGTATGTGATACACAAATAACCTGCACATAAAAGAGAGAAGCTTACGACGACGTTTCGGTCCGACTTGGACCATTGACAAAGTCACACTAACAGAGGTGTAGCAGGACGGCTATATATAGGCAGGAAGAGGTGGAGGTAGTAGTAGTAACAGTGTCGGCAAGCCTAACACTATTTTTGTGCTCCCTAAGTCTGTCAGAAAGAGATCGACCAGTTTCTCCGAAACTGAGGAGCAAGAAATAGAGTAGACAGGAGGAGCAAGAAATAGAGTAGACACCAGGAACATCTGTAGAGGGAGGAGAGGTATGAACGAGATTAGTGCGAAGAGTGTTAGTCTGGCGGAAGGTAAGCTTGATGTATAAGGGACGGAGAGAATTGTTGAGATTAGAAAGACCGGAAATGTAGGGAAGGCAGAGGATAGAAGAGTTCCCATGAGTAGAGAGTTTGGGAGAGAAGAAATTGCGTTTAGCACGTGAGAGGGCAGAGTCTATGAAATGGGAAGGGTAGCCAAGACGGGAGAACGAATTATGAAGAGTGGAAATTTCTGCTGGAAGGAACTGAGGATCACAGATGCGGAGGGCACGGAGAAAGAGGGAGATAAGAACACTTTTCTTGACAGGGGAAGCATGATAGGAAAAGTAGTGAATGTACATGCCACTGTGCATAGGTTTACGGTAAACGGAAAGGGAGCACAAAAATAGTGTTAGGTTTGCCGACACTAACAATGCTCTTTTGTGTCACGTCAGAGATCATAGCCATCCTATTGACTGGTCTTCTGCTAAAACTGTCTTCCCTACTTCCAACTCGAACAGTCGCCGTCTAGTTGAATCCTCTCTAATACACAACTTTCCTTGTATGAACCTTAGCCCTGGCTTCGTCTCTGTAGATGCCTTCCTCTCCCACTACATTGTAAAATGCTCCAAACTTCAGAACACCCGTGACTTAACCTGAATCCTCATTTTTTCTTTCTTTTTCTTCTTCCTCTTCCTCTTTCCTCTTTCCTTTTCTCCTCTGGGTTGTCTTTCTCTCTCCTGTCTCGTGTTTCTGTTCCTTCTTCATATATTTTATTTCACCACTTCCCCTTTCACGCACCTCTGTGCACTTGTTCTCCCTCTGTGGGCATCTAGCTCTCTTGCAGTGCTCCCCTTCCTTTGTTTTTGTTTTTGACTGGCTCGTCATCCTTATTTCCCACTTCTACCACTACCACTACTACTACCTCTTCTTCTTCTACTACTACTACAACTACTGATGAAATTAAGACACATGTGCAGCGTCTGGTTGTCTTTGTTGTGGACGTTCCGCCATCCAGTGGCTGGCTGGATGGCGAATCGTCTACGATGGGGATGCCCGGGTGTTGTGCATGTGTCTTAATTTCATCTTGTCGGTATTATATACAATTCTTGTACTACTACTACTACTACTACTACTACTACTACTACTACTACTACTACTACCTCCACCTCTTCCTGCCTATATATAGCCGTCCTGCTCCACCTCTGTTAGTGTGACTTTGTCAATGGTCCAAGTCGGACCGAAACGTCGTCGTAAGCTTCTCTCTTTTATGTGCGGGTTATTTGTGTATCGTTCCAGCCACGGTATTGTGCCTTTTTGTTATTTATCAGTGTATGTGTAATTGATAAGCCAAGTGTAGCTAATTATATTATTGTGTATAATATTAATTTTGCTATGCCAAATTCTGGCAAGGATTTATATTAATTTGTATAATATTAATTTTGATAAGCCAAGTCTGGCTAAAGGTTTGTATTAATGTACATTTAAAATTTATATTATAATTTTCTTACATGTGTAATTACTAAGCTCAAGTGTAACTAACATTATTAATGTGTATTTAAAATTTATATTATAATTTTCTTACATGTAATTGCTAAGCTCGAGTAGCTAGGATTTATTCAAAGGTAAGTTGTATCAGTGTTGTAAGTTGTAATCAGTGTTATTAATTAAGTTGAATTTAATACATTGCATCATGGCTGAAAATGAGGAAATTAATGTAGATGACAAACATATGGAATATAGAGCAAAAAAAGCATCACTGCAAGCTAGAAAAGGTCATGTAACCAAGGCATATAATAAGTGCTTGGAATTAATGAATCAAGAAACTGTTAATACTGATGATTTAAAATTGTATTTAGATGCTTTGGGGAATAGATATGATTCATACAAATTATATTACAACAAATATGAAGGAGATTTATTAGTAAACTCTGTAGATGAGACTGAAGTAGATCTTATGATTAATCAGTATTATGAATTAAAGGAAAAGATTCTTTCTTGTAAAAGTCAGGCCTTGAATAAATTAAAATGTGTAAACCAGGCAGTTAATCAATCTGCTCCAACAAATAAGATGTCACTACCAAAACTCCCAGAATTATGTTTACCTATATTTAAACCTGGAGAAAATTGGGAGGAATTTTGGTCAATTTTTAAAGCAGCTGTGCATGACAGGAGTGATCTAGCCTCTGTAACTAAATTATTTTACCTCAAAGGACAGGTAAGAGGAGATGCTCACATACTCATACATGCCTTTCCCAATGTAGATGACTCTTACAAGGAAGCAGTTGACTTGTTGAAGGTCACTTATGGTAATATAGAACAAAGTAGGTTGGATCTAGTAAATATCATTGTTAATTTAAAATCTCCAGATCACACTTACAAAGGTTTACAGCAGTTTAGAGTTAAACTGGAGAGCACTCTCAAAACTTTAAGTAATAAATATAATCTGAATGAATCAGACTGGTTATTGAGTGCCATGGTACAGAATAAATTAAGCTGTAAAACTCTTGAATGGCTCTTGAACAAGTATCAGAAAGGTTATTTTGGTCTGGAGGAAATAAGACTAGGTCTACAAGAATTAATTGTTCAGTTGCAGACCAGCCAACCAACTCATTTTAAAGATGCAACACATAATAACTCTGAGGTGTCTGTCAAGTTTCACAAAGGGAAAAATTATCACAATGTTAATAATCAAAATTCATTTCCTAAACAAAGTTGCATTGGTGCATATCAAGTAGAAGGAATCAGAAATAATGATTCTCCACAAGGTAAGAAGAATAAGTACCCTCCTAAGAGTAGCCCAGTTAATAAGAAACCAGCCAAAGAAAAGAGAGATTGTCTTTTCTGCAAGGGTACTCATTTTTCTAAGAATTGCAATGCATACAATTCATGGAATGATAAAGTTGAAAGATTGGAGGAACTTGACAGATGTATCGGGTGTTTAGGTAATAACAATGTAAAGGATTGTTATGCCAAATTAAACAACTGTTATCAATGTCACAAAGGAAGACACCATATAGTCATGTGTAAAGGTCTATATGATAATGTTGATAATAATGATAATGTTGACAACCCTGACGCAACAGTGAATAATGTAAAAATTGTTGCTAATGTTAATAATGATGGTTTCGCTGAAGTAGCCTTACCTGTGTTACAGGTAAAAATTGATGATAAAAGGCATAAATCTAAAAATGTAACTGCATTATTGGACCAGGGATCCCAATGTACTTTCATAAAACGTAAATGTCTTGATGGTATGAAAGTACAGATGGGAGATTCCACAACTTTAAAATTATCTGGTTTTCTCTCGGATAAAAGGTCTCAATTGTATGACACTGTTTATGTAACTGTCAGGTTGGGCAATGAGAAAAAACGTGTTAATGCAGTAATTGTAGATAGACTTCCAGAGAAAATGTCTACAGTAGGGCTTAGTAAAGCTACAGAAAGACTTTCACATAATGTAAATTTAGCACCTTCTGGTGTTAATGATGATTCTGTAGGCCCAATAAATATTGTGATAGGTAGTGACTATTATGCCTCCTTTATAAAGGGATGGTAAAGAAATATGGTGTCACCCTTTTGAAGACTGCAGGAGGCCACGTAATGTATGGTAGGATTCCTCGTAATAATAATTCATGACTAGAGGAAACTACAAATACCATAACTGTGTGTCTTACTCATGAAGTCGTGCCCCAGTATAATTCTTCCATAGAGGATGGTGTTGAGCCAGTGCATAAATTGTGGGAATTAGACAGCATTGGAATAAATGTAAATGAAGAAAGTCCAGACGATTCTTTTACTCAGGAACAGTACCTGAGAGATGTAAAATTTGAATCTGGACAATACTGGGTACGACTTCCGTGGAGACTGAACCATCCAGAATTGTCCACTAATTACAGAATGGCATATGGACAGTTAAAGGCTCAGCTCCGCGAACTGAATAAGACACCAGAATTGTTAACTGCCTGTAATGATATAATTGCTGAGCAGTTAATTAATAAATTTATAGAAGTGGTACCTCCTGAGCAAGCCAAAATTTATGGTCACTATTTGCCACATCACGGAGTGAAGAAGGATTCTAAGACCACTCCTTTGAGGATTGTGTTTAATTGTAGTGCCAGGAGAAACAAAAATGTACCTAGTTTAAATGACTGTTTGAAGACAGGTCCGTCGTTGACGGAAAAATTAGGAGATATCTTATTAAATTTCAGGATGAAGAATTATACCTTTACGGCTGACATAAGTAAAGCTTTCCTAAGAGTGGGTTTACAAGAGGCTGACCGGGATTGTACCCGCTTCTTATGGCCTGAGAATCCTAGTGACCCACTTAGCCCTCTGAAAACCTTTCGCTTTAGGAGCGTATTATTTGGTGCTACATCCAGTCCGTTCCTACTTCAAGTGACGATAAATACACACCTTAAACGTATGGAAAGTCCATTGAGTAAAGTAATGAGCAAACAATTTTATGTGGACAATTTCTTGGGTGTGACGTCAACTGAAGAGGAACTGTTAATGACTTATGGAGAGGCTAATAAAATAATGCAAAGTGCAAATATGCCTCTGAGGG
Organism: Cherax quadricarinatus; assembly: GCF_038502225.1. Taxonomy (NCBI): domain Eukaryota; kingdom Metazoa; phylum Arthropoda; class Malacostraca; order Decapoda; family Parastacidae; genus Cherax; species Cherax quadricarinatus. The sequence continues at coordinate 34,761,183 of NC_091319.1, forward strand.
AATGGAATAGTAATTCGTCCAAATTAAAGGACAGAATAAGTAAAGATTTCCCTGGAGATAAAGTGCCAAAATGTAGTAATGTATTGGGTTTAACTTGGGATACTGAGAGAGATTTGTTAATGCTAAAACCTAATAATTACAGTATGCCCAATAAATTAACTAAGAGAGTTTTGCTTGCTGAAGTCTCCAAATGTTTTGATCCACTAGGTTTAGTGTCACCCATTACTATAAGAGGGAAATTATTAATTCAGGAAGCATGAAAACTTAAATGTGCTTGGGATGAAATTCTACCTGAGGAATTCATTAACAGGTGGGATGAATTAATTGGTGATTATGAGAAAATTCCAATGCTGGAGTTCCCACGCCAGGTGGCCAATACAAATGGGAAAAATGTACTCCACATTTTTTGTGATGCTTCAAAATTGGCATATGGAGCAGTTGCTTACCTTCAATGTTATAGTGTTATTTCTCTTGTTATGTCTAAGGCTAAAGTGTCTCCAATTAAATCACATACCTTACCTCAGTTGGAATTAGCAGCCATTTTTGTAGGTGTCAAATTAGCTGATTATATAATAAATAAGTTGCAGGAGATAAATATTAGCGACACTGTAATTTGGTCTGATAATGAGGTATCCTTACAATGGATTCGTAATGGAAACAGTAAAATTGTGTACGTACAAAACAGAGTCGCTGAAATTAATCAGATGCAAGAGAAGTATAATTGTTAGGGTCAGCATATGTTAACATTTAATCATATACCTGGTGAGGAGAATCCAGCTGATTTCTTGTCTTGAGGTTTACCTTATGCTAAATTTGTAAATGCTGTATCATGGTTTAAAGGACCGAGCTGGTTGGTAAATAAAGCTAATTGGCCTGTACAAAAGGCGTATATTGCTCCTGTTGAAATTACTGTGACCACCGCTCCAATAGTTTGTCCTTCATTAGCCATTGATATAAATAGGTATTCTTCTTTACCCAAACTAATCAATGTAACTAAGTTGGTGTTTAAATTTCTAAATAAAATGAATATCTCATATAAGTTTTCACATCCTCTTGAATATTGTCATTGTTGATAAGTAGTTCCTATTTCTATTTTTAATGCTTACAAATTGTTCAGAAACAAGTTCCATTTATGTTTTTTCTATTGTCTACTTGTATAACAAACTTAAAAAATATTTTTTTTAACAATTGCAACCTTGCAACATTTTAAATTGTTATACCCGAAACGGGCAGGACCGAGTTTACTCGGTCTTCGAATATCTGCAATTGCTCGACATGTTACTTTTACAACCCCATTTGGATGGCCTCAGTGACCTTACATCGAGCGGCTCTATCTCCTCATACGAAATCACTTTCAAATTCGCATTTTAGTCTGCCTTGCCCTCTGAAGGGTTAAATTGGCTTCAAGTGCATCTAGTACAGGAATACAGGATTTTATCCTAAACTTATCTATTGAAGAGAGTTTATCTAAGGCATCAGGACCAGCTGCACTTCCCTCATTTCCTTGCTGTTTCCTTACTCTTTGTATCCTTGTGACAGTTCTGTGAAGTGAACTGTATAAACCTGGCCAGTAACAATTCTGATTTCTAAATGGCTTTGCTCACCTTGTTAAAATGACCTAGCTCACGGGTCTAAAAATGCAGCATAAACACAAATTCCAGTTCTTCCATTTTATGCAAAACATTGTTAGCGTGAAGACTGGTATTGGCCTTCTTATTAACATCAGAGTACAAATGACTGAACGCCTCAGTGTTAGCATTCTAACTTTCCAAAATAGCTTCTGTTACTTTTGCATGTGCCTGCCACCTAGTGTCTCAAAAATATTTAGGCACTTTTGACCGAGGTTGAAAAAATGATTTTAGAACTTCCCATCTCTTTGTGGAAGATGAAAAGAAGATATAAATTTCTTTGATAATGATGAAGTAGTTCAATGCATCAAGGAAGCAATCAACAGCCGAACGGCCCAAATTTAAAGTGACTAGCGCAGGGAATACGTCTTGCAATTTTTTTTCGATGATTTTTTTATTGCATACCATTGTACCTACCAGCCATGTTGGCAACATTGTCGTATGACTGACCTCTGCAGTTTCTAAAGTCAATATCAAGCTCAGTAGAGAGAAAAACACTAAATCCGTCAAACTTTCTCCTGAGTGGTCTTTTAGCTCAAGGAAACTTAAAAATCTCTCACTTGGCAAACAGTCTTCAGGTGATACATGTCTGATAATTAAAGTCAACTAAACCAGTATGTGAAATGTCAGGGTAGAATCTGCTGACAACCTGAAATATCCAGCTTTTTTCACGTCAAACCAGAATTGCGTCCTTAACTTTTTTTGCCATTAGTTGAATCATTTCCAGGAATTTCCGTACCGATTAATTTGAGCGAGTAAAAATTAATCAAATTTTGCTACTAGTTCAAAAAGACCAATATACTTGCCGTTATTTGGAGATCCAAATTTTTCATTGTCTCTGAATGGTAATCCGGGTTCTGTAAATGACAATTCTCTCCATGACATGCCGTTAGTATTGTTGTTCTGCTTTTATTTGTTCCTGTAGCTTTGATGTTAACGACTGTCCTCACTGCCTTGCTAGGTAGGTCAACATGGCATTCCTGTTCTTCTAAGAGTTTTCATGAGTTTGGATAAGTTAGGAGTTTTGCCAATCATCAAACTCTTCAGAAGCTAAAGTTGTAGCAGTAGATGCAAGTTTTGGAAGGAGTTTACAAACAAAGCAATTAAAGGGGCCTTTTGAGGGAGAATACACAAGCCTCTCTCTGCTATATGTTTCTCCATTGACTTACTATATTGAATTAAAAAGAGTTTTTGTGCAAAACCTGGACAGCTTTTGTACACTCCCTTGGAATTAGAAAATGGTTGACAATAATGCTGAACCTCTCAACCATTAAATTACTTCTTCATGTGATAATTCTGTCCAGAAACCAACGTCTGTTCAGTAGATCCATATTTGGCATCATCTATATCTACGTCTATCTTACCAGGTGTACCTGGAGTTTACCTGGAGAGAGTTCCGGGGGTCAACGCCCCCGCGGCCCGGTCTGTGACCAGGCCTCCTGGTGGATCAGAGCCTGATCAACCAGGGTGTTGCTGCTGGCTGCACGCAAACCAACGTACGAGCCACAGCCCGGCTGGTCAGGAACCGACTTTAGGTGCTTGTCCAGTGCCAGCTTGAAGACTGCCAGGGGTCTGTTGGTAATCCCCCTTATGTGTGCTGGGAGGCAGTTGAACAGTCTCGGGCCCCTGACACTTATTGTATTGTCTCTTAACGTGCTAGTGACACCCCTGCTTTTCATTGGGGGGATGTTGCATCGTCTGCCAAGTCTTTTGCTTTCGTAGTGAGTGATTTTCGTGTGCAAGTTCGGTACTAGTCCCTGTAGGATTTTCCAGGTGTATATAATCATGTATCTCTCCCGCCTGCGTTCCAGGGAATACAGGTTTAGGAACCTCAAGTGCTCTCAGTAATTGAGGTGTTTTATCTCCGTTATGCGCGCTTTGAAGGTTCTCTGTACATTTTCTAGGTCAGCAATTTCACCTGCCTTGAAAGGTGCTGTTAGTGTGCAGCAATATTCCAGCCTAGATAGAACAAGTGACCTGAAGAGTGTCATCATGGGCTTGGCCTCCCTAGTTTTGAAGGTTCTCATTATCCATCCTGTCATTTTTCTAGTAGATGCGATTGATACAATGTTATGGTTCTTGAAGGTAAGATCCTCCGACATGATCACTCCCAGGTGTAAGCTGATAATTCTGACTATCCACATTATTTTCTTGCTACTCTTTAGCCTCTTCCTGTCCGGTGACTCTTGAATTAATTCAATATTTTGATTTAGAGTTGGTTTCTCATAATCAACTTGCTGTTCCACGTCTTGCTTCACTGTTTCTGTTCCAGTGAGATTTTTCTTCTGCCTGGATGCTAGTAGTTGGCTGGATAGCTTCACCACGCTGATTTCCTTGTGTTAGTATCAACATACCTGCTTCACCGCTGGCAACTGTTGTTTCAGTCAGTGACTGATGCAAGAAAACAGTGATTGGTATTAATTTGTTTACCGTATCATTTTCAAGTCTCGTTCTCTTGCACTTTCTACCACCACTTTCAAATCTTTTACTCATGCTCAGATTAGAATCTGAAAATAAAAAGTAAAATTAATCTTCAACAGTTATTGGAAGGGAAAATATGAACAACTTCGTCCACTTCAATGAAGAAACAATAAAAGAATTAGCTTTTTTGTGTATAATATTTGGGCAATTTCTTCTTAAAGAATTTTTCCTTGTTAACAATTATATTGCAAAATCTGAATCAAATCTACTTCCAAAAAACGTTTACAAAATGAGTATGATTTTTCCTATCGTAAACAAAGAGGCTTCAAATCAGCGTAGTTTTGACTCGTAGTTTTATTACTAACCTGACTACGTCCTCTGCGGCTCCGCTGATACTTGCACAACTGTGTTTTCTACTTACCTTTCGCGTTACAGAAATCAATTCTAGTGTCGAGTTATTGGCTTAAGACAGTATTATTCTGAAATGGAGAGCAAGGAACATATATTACTGAAGGATTGCTTAGACAACAGTGTGTTGTGACAGCATGTGAAAGAAAGGCCCATGACAGTGTCAATAATGTTGTACACCTTTGCAAGAGGGCCCAGTAGATTTTGAGACCGAAGGCTTCGGCCTGCCAAGCCTATAGGTAAATCCGGCACTGTGACTTGTGTAATTCACTCACTTCCATTGTTCACTGTCACAGTCAGTGATCTCTGCAGTGCCCCTGGGTAGTTTAGAGGCAGATGTTACTGTTATTCCCGCCACCTTGAGCACGAGTATGCGTATGTATGTATGTGTTTGTGTATGTACTCACCTAATTGTGGTTGCAGGGGTCGAGACTCAGCTGTATGTACTCACCTATTTGTGGTTGCAAGGGTCGAGTAATTGCTCCTGACGCTGCCTATTCAGTGATTGGTACTAGGTCCTCTCTTTCCCTGCTCCACGAATTTTATCAAACCTCGTCTTAATTAAAACTATGTATGGTTCCCGCCTCCACTATGTCACTTTCTAGGCTATCCCACTGCCTGAGACAACTCTATGACTGAAGAAATACTTCCTAAACCCCTTTGACTTATCTGAGTCTTCAACTTCTGCACAGTATCTTATGTGTCGATATCATGTCTCCCCTGACCTTCCTGTCCTCCAGTGTCGTCTGGCCAATTTCTCTTAACCTTTCTTCATAGGACAATCCCCTTAGCTCTGGGACTAGTGTTGTTGCAAAACTTTCTCTAATTTCTTAATGTGCTTGACCAGCTGTGGATTCCAAACTGGTGCTGCATACTCCAGTATGGGCCTGACGTATATGGTGTAAATAGTCTTGAACGATTCCTTACTGAGGTGTTGGAATGCTCTCCTTAGGTTTGGCAGACGCCCGTGTGCTTCAGCAGTTATCTGATTGATGTGCGCCTCAGGAGATGTGCTCAGTATTATACTTAACCCAAGATCTTTTTCCTTGAGCGAGGTTTGCAGCCTTTGCCCATCAAACTATACTCCGTCTGTGGTCTTCTTTGCCCTTTCCCGAGCTTCATGACTTTGCATTTGGTAGGGTTAAATTCAAGGAGCTAGTTGCTGGACCAGGCTTGTAGCCTGTCCAGGACTCTTTGTAGTCCTGCCTGATCCTCATCGGATTGGACTCTCCTCATTAACTTGACATCATCTGCAAACAACGAACAACGACACTTCTGAGGCTCTCCCTTCCGTTATGTCATTCTCATATACCAAAAACAGCACAGGTCCTAGGACTGACCCCTGTTGAACCCGGCTTGTCACAGGCACCCACTCTGACACCTCATCACGCACCATGACTAGTTGCCTCCCTGTCAGATATTCTCTGATCAATTGCAGTGCCTTTCCTGTTATGTGTGCCTGATCCTCTAGTTTTTGGATTAACTTCTTGTGAGAAACTGTGTCGAAGGCCTTCTTGAGGTCCAAGAAAATGCAGTTTATCCACCCCTCTCTCTCTCTTGTCTTACTTCTGTCACCTTGTCATAAAACTCCAGTAGGTTTGTGACACAAGATTTTCCTTCTCTGATACTGTGCTGGTTGTCAATTATACACTTGTTTCTTTCCAGGTGCTCCACCACTCTCCTCCTGATGATTTTCTCCATGACTTTGTATACTATACACGTTAGTCACACAGTTCATAGTGTAATGCCTCGTGTCTGTCTCTGTGAGGGAAAAGTTCAACAGATAGGAGCAGCAAGCAAGTATATGGTGACGATAGTTTGATTGCCAGTCTGCTTGTTAAGGTAGGGTCAGTGTCTAGCTCCTGCTATCCCCCCCTTTTTCTCCACTCCGAAAGGTGACGTGTGGGGCTCCGACCAAATGGTAATCCCTTGACTCACAACTCCCAGCACAACTGTAAGTAAAAGCCTCTGCTCCTATTCTAGTGCATATATTGGTTAAAAGCTTCACTTTTATCCAGTTTTAAGACGTAGTTCATTCTCCCTTGATTTCCATGTGCTTTTAGATAATCACCATGTTTTTCAAATACTTTACTTATCATGGAGAGTGATTTCTTAGGCAGTGGGTAACCTTTGTCTCTTTCTAGCTTGGAATGTCAGCTCGGGTCATCTGGCAACCAAAGAAACAATGTTGAAGGAGACGAACATCACACAAGTTCTGGGACGTCACCATTTTATCTGCATACCTGAGTGTAGTCAACCCCAGGCAACTACCTCTCATCTTTGCAGTGGTGAAAGACCTGCGTTCCTATCATCTTGACGGACTATTCAAGGCTAGAGACTCTGTGAAGAACTAGTTGTTGGGTTGTCACTCAACATCTGTGACACCCCCCCCCCTCCCCCATCATCAGCAATGGCTACAATTTCTACAACCCGCGGTGTCAACAACATCGGACACCCCAGTCTAACTGTACATATTAGCGTTGAATTCAGATATTATTTTTATATTTCATTTTTCATTTCTCTTTCAAGTATGATAAAAATTCATATTTAATTGTTTTATATTTTCTTTTCTAAATAATAAAGTGTTTATATTTGACTGTTATTATTCTTTTTCTTTTCATTAATTTTCCTGAGGAGGAGCCAACCTTGGTAATACTTACTGAAGTTGTTACAGGGCTGAGTAAGCCTTCACAGTCTCTTTTTTTAAAAACTGGACTACATTTCCCATCTTGCATACCTCAGGGAGTTGCCCGTTTCAGTGGATGTGTTGAAGATCTTTGTTAGTGGCACACAGCATCTCTGCTCCCTCTTTAAGGACCCACAGAGAGATGTCTGGTCCCACCACCTATGAGGTATCAAGCTCCTCATAGGAACTTCTTCACTTCCTCCTCGGCTATGTGTACCTCATCCAGCAGTTCTTGGTGTACCGTCTTGTTCTGAATTCCTGAAGTCCTACCTGTTTCCAGTGTAAATACTTCTTTAAATCTCGTGTTGAGCTCCTCACATTCCTCTTGGTCGTTTCTTGTGAACTCCCCATCATCCTTCCTCAGTCTGATTACCTGGTCCTTGATTGTTGTTTTCCTCCTGATGTGGCTATACAACAGCTTCAGGTCAGACTTGACTTTCAATGCAATGTCATTTTTGTATTGTCACTGAGCCTCCCTTCTTTTCTGTGCATATTCGTTTCTGGTTCTTTAGCTGTTCTCTTAATTTTCCTGGGTCCTTTGTCTTCTGTATCTTTCCATTCTCTAGTGCACCTAGTTTTTGCCTCCCTACACCTTTGGTGGTGAACCAGGGACTCGTTCTGGTCTACTGATTATTTCTGTTTCCCTTGGAAAGAAACCTCACCTCTGCCACCTTGCGTTTTGTTGTCACATAGTCCATCATTTCTTTTACTGGTTTTCCTGCCAGTTCTCTCTCCTACTGAACGTCTTGCATGAAGTCCCTCATGCCTATGTATTCTCCCCTTTTGTAGTTTTTTTTTCCTGTCCTGTTCCTGCTACTCTCTCCACTTCTAGCTCAACTATGTATTCAAAGCCCAGAACCACATGATCACTAACTCCAAAGGGCCTTTCATACATGATATCCTCGATGTCCGAACTACTGAAGGTGAATACATAGCCCAGTCTTGCTGGATCATCCTCACCTCTCTTTCTGGTGGTGTCTTTAACATGTTGATGCATGAGGTTTTCCAGTACCACATCCAACATTTTGGCTCTCCATGTTTTGGGACCCCCATGGGGCTCCAGGTTTTCCCAGTCAGTTGTCTTGTGATTGAAATCACCCACAACTAGTAACTTTGCTCCCCCCATGTGAACTCTTCTGGCCACCTCGGCTAGTGTGTCACCCATTGCTCTGTAGTTCTCGTCGTATTCTTCTCTTGGCCTCCTGCAGTTCTGTGGCAGGTTGTACATTACTGCAATTACAACCTTATGGCCCTCAGACTTCATTGTTCCTACTAAGTAGTCCCTTTTGCACATTCCATCCATTGCTTCCCTTTCCTCAAATCCCTACCATTTTTTAATGAGCAGTGCAACTCCTCCTCCTCCTCTTCTCCCTCTATCTTTCCTGAGGATTTGATATCCGGGTGGTGAGTTTCGTTTCTGTGAGTGCTGTTATGTCTGGGGATGTCTCCTTGATTCTTTCATGTCACGCCTCACACTTATTTGTTATTCCATCCGCATTTGTATACCAAACCATCAACTTCTTTTCTAAAACTGTGGTCTGGGGGGTACATTGGGGTTGGGGAAGTGAGGGTGGATTTTGTAATGACGTGGGTGGGGCACTGGATATGGCATGTGTGCTTTGGGTTAGAATGTTTGGTTACAA
>NC_091319.1:34772468-34862468 GCF_038502225.1 Cherax quadricarinatus
CTATGTATGGATCCTGCCTCCTCTACATCGCTTCCCAAACTATTCCACTTCCTGACTACTCTGTGGCTGAAGAAATACTTCCTAACATCCCTTTGATTCATCTGTGTCTTCAGCTTCCAACTGTGTCCCCGTGTTGCTGTGTCCAGTCTCTGGAACATCCTGTCTTTGTCCACCTTGTCAATTCCTCTCAGTATTTTGTAAGTCGTTATCATGTCCCCCCTATCTCTCCTGTCCTCCAGTGTCGTCAGGTTGATTTCCCTTAACCTCTCCTCATAGGACATACCTCTTAACTCTGGGACTAGTCTTGTTGCAAACCTTTGCACTTTCTCTAGTTTCTTTACATGCTTGGCTAGGTGTGGGTTCCAAACTGGTGCCGCATACTCCAATATGGGCCTAACGTACACGGTGTACAGGGTCCTGAACGATTCCTTATTAAGATGTTGGAATGCTGTTCTGAGGCTTGCCAGGCGCCCATATGCTGCGGCAGTTATTTGGTTGATGTGCGCTTCAGGAGATGTGCCTGGTGTTATACTCACCCCAAGATCTTTTTCCTTGTGTGAGGTTTGTAGTCTCTGGCCCCCTAGACTGTATTCCGTCTGCATTCTTCTTTGCCCTTCCCCAATCTTCATGACTTTGCACTTGGTGGGGTTGAACTCCAGGAGCCAATTGCTGGACCAGGTCTGCAGCCTGTCCATATCCCTTTGTAGTTCTGCCTGGTCTTCGATCGAATGAATTCTTCTCATCAACTTCGCGTCATCTGCAAACAGGGACACTTCGGAGTCTATTCCTCCTGTCATGTCGTTCACAAATACCAGAAACTGCAGTGGTCCTAGAACTGACCCCTGTGGGACCCCGCTGGTCACAGGTGCCCACTCTGACACCTCGTCACGTACCATGACTCGCTGCTGTCTTCTTGACAAGTATTCCCTGATCCATTGTAGTGCCTTCCCTGTTATCCCTCCTAGAACTGACCCCTGTGGGACCCCGCTGGTCACAGGTGCCCACTCTGACACCTCGTCACGTACCATGACTCGCTGCTGTCTTCTTGACAAGTATTCCCTGATCCATTGTAGTGCCTTCCCTGTTATCCCTGCTTTGTCCTCCAGTTTTTGCACTAATCTCTTGTGTGGAACTGTGTCAAACGCCTTCTTGCAGTCCAAGGAAATGCAATCCACCCACCCCTCTCTCTCTTGTCTTGTGTGTGTGTGTGTGTGTGTGTGTGTGTGTGTGTGTGTGTGTGTGTGTGTGTGTGTGTACTCACCTAATTGTGGTTGCTGGGGGCGAGATTCAGCTCCTGGCCCCGTGTGTGTGTGTGTGTGTGTGTGAGTGTGTGTGTGTGTGTGTGTGTGTGTGTGTGTGTGTGTGTGTGTGTGTGTGTGTGTGTGTGTGTATGTGTTTGTGTGTGTATGTGTTTATGTGTGTGTGTGTGTGTGTGTGTGTGTGCGTGCGTGCGTGTGTGTGTGTGTGTGTGTGTGTGTGTGTGTGTGTGTGTGTGTGTGTGTGTGTGTGTTTGCCTGACGCTACAACTCAGGATTTCACGCAATCTTTAGCAGCTCCACGAACAGTGCAAGTTTTAAGTTATATGTGTGAGAGGTGTTTGTGTGTGTGGGAGAGAGAGAAACAGAGAGAGAGAGAGAGAGAGAGAGTAAGAGAGAGATAGCGTGGCCGGGTGGGAGAGAGCTTCAGTCAGACATAAGCATCGCGTGCGTGAACATATCACTCTGACTCGCTCTTACTCCTCGCTCACCCTCACAAAACATTTCTTAATTTCTTAAGTAATTAATTACGACTATTAGTCAGAACGCAGTATATTCTCAACTCAGAGAAATGAAAATTTATGAGGAAAATTATTTTTTATGTATAAATATATATAGGTTGCGATGAATAATGCATTTTAAAAAAGTCTGATTCCCTAGCTGCAGTACAGCTCCTGGGCCACCCAAGTATTCATACTGAAAGTTTCACTTCCCTGGATCAAGAGACCCCTTCCAGTGTTCCAAGAAGTTGTTCATTTTCTTTTGCAAGAGTTGTAAGCTATTATATTTCAAGAGATTATTGAACTATATTTGACCAGGTCAGTGAGTAGTGACCTGTCTTGAACTGTCCTGCCTTGACCTACTTTTTCTGAGTGAAGATAATTCTTCAAGACTTCTAGGACACGTGAGTACAATCTATGTATGCATTCCATGTTTTCTTTATATACCCAAGCTGCTTTGGCAGGCCAAAGCAGCTTGGGTTCGAGTCCTTGTCTAGTTGCAGTGATGTTATTGATCAATACCATTCGTTTGTGGCACAATAATATAAAATATTGCTCGTTGTGCTAGTACACCAAACAGGGACTAGAATGAAATTAGCCTAGAGTCATCTACACCATCGTGTGTCCTTGGGTAGCGAGTACAACATCCAGTTCCGCTGGATGAGCTACTCTTAAAGATTGTTTGGTCCAGTGCATCATGAGTTTTTGCCCACCATGAGGCAGGCCAAAGCAGCATGGGTTTGAGTCCTTGGCTAGTCGCAGTGTTGTTATTGATATATAAATATATATATATATATATATATATATATATATATATATATATATATATATATATATATATATATATATATATATATATATATATATATATATATATATATATATATATGTCGTGCCGAATAGGCATAATTTGCGATCTTGGCCTAAATAGCAACTCTCATCTTGCCATATAGGACAAGCGAAAATGTGTGTATGCAATAATTTCGCCAAAATCATTCTGAACCTAACGGAAAAAATATGTTTCACTGTGTTTGTTTAGTATTAAATTATTGTAAACAAATCTAAAATATATTTAGTTGGGTTAGGCTAAAATAAATTGCACTTGTTATAATAAGGTTAGGTAAGTTTTCTAAGTTCCTTTTGGTGCAAAATTATAAATTTTTACATCAACATTAATGAAAAAAAATATATCTTTAAAGGTATAAGAGAAAATTTTAGAAAGGACTTAATTTTAAATGAGTTCTTGCTAATTGACCAGATTTACATATTCGGCACGACATATATATATATATATATATATATATATATATATATATATATATATATATATATATATATATATATATATATACACAAACACTGATCTCTGGCTGAAGGAGACTCGAACCTACGAACCTTGGAACAAGGTACGCAGTGCTATACCAATCTCACCACACTGGACCAATACCTTGGTGCCTGGCTTGCGCTAAACGTTTTGATCCAAGGCAGCCAGCTTTCAGGGAGAAGGCTTACAGCTTTTCATCACATCCCCTGCATGCCTTACTAGAGATTTTAACATTGCATTGTTAAAATCTCTAGTAAGGCTCATGCATGCAGGGGATGAGATGAAAAGCTGCAAGCCTTCTCCCTGAAAGCTGGCTGCCTTGGATCAAAACGTTTAGCGCAAGCCAGGCACCAAGGTATTGGTCCAGTGTGGTGAGATTGGTAAAGCACTGCGTACCTTGTTCCAAGGTTCGTAGGTTCGAGTCTCCTTCGGCCAGAGATCAGTGTTTATATATATATATATATATATATATATATATATATATATATATATATATATATATATATATATATGCAAAACAACCACTGTGAAAGAGTCGTGAAATTCCATGGGCTTTCGTGACTACTCCCGTGAGGAGTCACGAAACCACTTAGAATTTCACTTTTCTTTCACAGTGGTCGTTTTGCATATATATATATATATATATATATATATATATATATATATATATATATATATATATATATATACATATATATATATATATATATATATATATATATACAGTGGTCCCTCGCTTTTCGTAGTTCTCGGCAATCGTAAATTTCGCCAATCATAGGGGTATTTTCGTATAAACATGGACTCGCTTTTCATAGGTTGACTCGCGAAGAGTAGTTCGTCCAGGACGCTTACGCAAGGTGTGAGCCGGGGCGGCCTCCCTACCCAGCCAGTCTGGCATTGTTTACCAGTGAGTGAAGGTCCCCTCAAGTGCTCCTACGAAATATTTCATAATATTCCACTCATTTTAGTGCTTGCAAGTACTAAATAAGCTACCATGGCTCCAAAGAAAGCTCCTAATGCCAAGCCTTTGGTAAAGAAGGTGAGAAATATGTACAGTGACAAAGTCTTGTACCATTTTAGGGAAGTGTTAAAGAGACGCCAGAAACAGAGCTCTCTCCACAGTTACTTTGCGAGACAGGACTAGAGTGACTCTCAAGGTGGTCCTAGTGGCATTAAGAAACAGAGAAGAGAAGCAACCCCAGAGAAGCAATTGGTACCTGAGGTGTTGCTGGAAGGGGATTCCCCTTCCAAACTGTAAACAATCCAATCTCTCTCCTCCTCCAGTCTCCAATACACTAAGAAGAATCTCCAATAAAGGTAAGTGTTATGCTGTTAATGTTTCATTCATCATTTCCCATTATATTGTTTATGTACTACATGTATATTTCATGTAAAAAAATTTTTTGTTTTAATACTTCTGAGTGTCAGAAACGGATTAATTGTATTTACATTATTTCTTATGGGGAAAATTGATTCGCAAATCGTAAATTTCGTTTATAGTAGCTCCTCCTGGAACGGATTAATTACGAAAAACGAGGGACCACTGTATATATATATATATATATATATATATATATATATATATATATATATATATATATATATATATATATCACCATCTTTCACACATAATCACTGTCTTTGCAGAGGCGCTCATATGCGACAGTTTAGATGTAACTCCAAACAGTCAATATCTCAAACCTCTCCTTTAAAGTGCAGGCATTGTACTTCCCACCTCCAGGGCTCAAGTCCGGCTAACTGGCTTTCACGAATCCCTTCACAAAATTTTACCCTGCTCACACCAACCTGCTACCACAGGACAGTAGTACCTCCCTGGGTGGTTGCTGTTTACCAACCTGCTACCACAGGATAGTAGTACCTCCCTGGGTGGTTGCTGTTTACCAACCTGCTACCACAGGATAGTAGTACCTCCCTGGGTGGTTGCTGCCTGTTACAAGTTATGCTGTCTGTTACGGGTTACGCTGTCTGTTACGAGGTTTCACTTAATATTATAGTGGACTTCCTCACTAGTAGCCACAGTAAAGATTTCCGACTTTATATTGTTATCTGACGTCATGTATCATGATACTAGGTTATTACTTTTTAATTTTATACATATGTTAATAGTAATATTTACATATGTATAGACACAGAGAAAGATGATGGAATCACTAGTTAAAAGTCCGGCCACTAGGTATGCTGCCGGCTGGAGTCAAAGATTTTGTTACGTGACCTTCCTGATGTGAGAGTTACTGGTCTCTAACACGAGCACTAGGTTCATACACTCTCTTCTGAGTAGGTTCATACTACTACCACAGGACTGTAGTACCTCCCTGGGTAGTTGCTGTCTACCAGCCTACTACCACAGGACAATAGTACCTCCGTGGGCGGTTGCTATCAGCCTACTACCACAGGACGGTAGTACCTCCCTGGGCAGTTGCTGTCTACCAGCCTACTACCACAGGACAGTAGTACCTCCATGGGTGGTTGCTGTCTACCAGCCTACTACCACAGGACAGTAGTACCTACATGGGTGGTTGCTGTCTACCAGCCTACTACCACAGGACAGTAGTACCTCCATGGGTGGTTGCTGTCTACCAGTCTACTACCACAGGACAGTAGTACCTCCATGGGTGGTTGCTGTCTACCAGCCTACTACCACAGGACAGTAGTACCTACATGGGTGGTTGCTGTCTACCAGCCTACTACCACAGGACAGTAGTACCTCCATGGGTGGTTGCTGTCTACCAGCCTACTACCACAGGACAGTAGTACCTACATGGGTGGTTGCTGTCTACCAGCCTACTACCACAGGACAGTAGTACCTACATGGGTGGTTGCTGTCTACCAGTCTACTACCACAGGACAGTAGTACCTACATGGGTGGTTGCTGTCTACCAGTCTACTACCACAGGACAGTAGTACCTACATGGGTGGTTGCTGTCTACCAGCCTACTACCACAGGACAGTAGTACCTACATGGGTGGTTGCTGTCTACCAGCCTACTACCACAGGACAGTAGTACCTCCATGGGTGGTTGCTGTCTACCAGCCTACTACCACAGGACAGTAGTACCTCCATGGGTGGTTGCTGTCTACCAGTCTACTACCACAGGACAGTAGTACCTACATGGGTGGTTGCTGTCTACCAGTCTACTACCACAGGACAGTAGTACCTACATGGGTGGTTGCTGTCTACCAGTCTACTACCACAGGACAGTAGTACCTACATGGGCGGTTGCTGTCTACCAGTCTACTACCACAGGACAGTAGTACCTACATGGGTGGTTGCTGTCTACCAGTCTACTACCACAGGACAGTAGTACCTACATGGGTGGTTGCTGTCTACCAGTCTACTACCACAGGACAGTAGTACCTACATGGGCGGTTGCTGTCTACCAGTCTACTACCACAGAACGGTAATACCTAACTGGGCAGTTGCTGTCTATTTTTTTTTTATATTTTATTTAAAAAACTTTGCAACTTAACATAAAAAAAGGTATAAAATAAGTACAGTAGGATCCTCAATCCTACAGGACATACACTGACAAAATATAACTACACATTGTAACTGACACAAAAGAGGTTACCAATATACACTCGCAAATATTTCCATATAACATACTTAACAATAAGAAAAAGGTGATCCGACCCCTAACCTCATGAGAAACCTTGTCAAACATAACTTAGAGGTGACCACAGTAACAGGGCCAAATATAAGTGAAATTATATAAACATCCATTGAAACGAGACCTTTTAGGTTTATATAGTTAACATAATATGACTGTGACATACGACAAAGGTTCACAACCTTCACATTAGTCAATAAGAGGAATGACCTACATCATAATCTCATTAAAACAAGTACATGATCTTCCCCAACGAACAACCTATACAAAAAAATTGCCTAAAAACATACATACGCCTCACTACAATCCCTCTTTAGTCATTGAAAATTAATGAAAATCTTAAGCCTCCACTTATACTTAATAAATATTAATCAGCGTCTTCCACAGGATGAGAACATTATATATAGTAGAGACAAAACACCATTTGTCAGGGTAATGCGTGAAGGACAACCACAATGTACCAAACAAAATAAAAAAGGTATTTATCCTAACATAAACCGCCTTAACACATTTCATAAATAACAACAACTTAACACCTCAAAACGCGATACACATATCTCAAAACAAAATAACATTAAAAAGAATGGTTAAACTTGAGCCTATTTCACGATAAACCTAACAATGACATAACGTACAGATAACACTCAGTACCAGGGTCAAAATATGAAGTATATAAACATCCATTGAACCAAGCCTTTAGGTATATATATATACAGGTTACATAATATTACTGTGGCAAAGGTTGAATTCAATAGAAAGAATGTTCACTATAAAATATATCCGTTAATCACAACCTTCACATTAGTCATATAAACGAGTGATCTATAATTCCGTTAACACAAGTATATACTCTTTCCCAACTAACAGCAGATACAGGAAAATTCTCTAAAACATACATACTTTCCCAATTACAAAACTTTAATGAGTCATTACAAATTTATGGAAGTTATTAGCCTTCCAGCCCTCATCAACAGGAGGAGCACATTATATTGTGATACGATTATCGCACATGAAACATGCACAATAAAGGCTATGAACGTACAATCTACATAGACCCAAAAGCTCCTGCAAGGTCTTACACCTATAATCTTAACACCATTCACACTTAATATATTAAGAAGGTCATGACGACCCTGACACATCAATCACAGAATTCTCAATACGTTACTACATAATTACTTGATTTCATCACCTCTGCTTTCTGTACCCACTTGCATGCTACATACTCTATGCCACACATCTACACCTTCTATACCCATACACCTCACTCTCACCTTCCCCCCAGGAGGCGACCCCGCTGTGTTCCCCTGACTTCCCTCTTCTCATATGTAATCTCCAAACCCCCACCCATTACTCACTCAGCCCAAGTCGCAGATTCATGAGAAACCCTAACGCTATTAACATTCTATAACCTTCCGAAAAATCCTTCACCCACCTCCTCCCATACAGTTCTCTGTTACGACACATCGTACGTAAACCGTTACCGCTAGTACCCGCCTCTGCACCTCACAAACCCCCCTCCCCCTCATCACCCAAGATATATATATATATATATATATATATATATATATATATATATATATATATATATATATATATATATATATATATATATATATATATATATATATATATATATATATAATCCACCATTATATAATCCAAAGCTCTTGTGACACCCTCGTCGAACCCTCCCACATCTAGGCTTAGTGCACGCAGAACCGACACCCCTCGGCCACCCCACCCTCAATACCACCTTACTTAACCAATATCTAACACCCTCCAGTCCCTCACAAAAGTATACTGCATGAAACGCCGTCTCATCCCCCCCACAGATTTCACACCTCCCGCCCACAATTACCCTTCTGGTTCTTAGTACCTCCCCCGACGGTAGTATGCCATGCAGAAAACGATACGTTACCTCCCTCACCCTAAGCTTTAACTTCAGCTTGCTAAACCTATACCAAATACTCTTCCACACGTACATGGGGAACAATCCCTCAAATGGTACAACAATCCTCCCTGCAAGCAACCTACACAAAACCCCTATTCGAATTTTCCTGGGTTCTCTAACCAACATCAAAGCCCTTAAAACAGTTTCACATTCCCTCAACTCCTCACCACCATACAACTTACCCAACCTATCATGTACTTTTTTCAGCTGCCCTCCCCTCACTCCTTCACACAAAACCTCCCATTTAAGAAACACACATTTAACCCTCCTTGTCAGATCTATCAATCCCAACCAACCCTGGCGCACAGGTAACATAACAACCTCTCTCCTCAGCCAATCGCACCTTAAACCCCACAAAAATTTAAATACCCGTCTCAGAATTCCCACAATCGCCGTCCCTGTTATTGGGAACATGGCTGATACGTGCCAAACCTTACTATACAATAATACATTTATTACAATCACTCTTTGCATGAGAGTCAGATGATGAGGTCGCAATGCACCCAGACGCCCCAGGATCCTTTCCATCAACCTATTTGAGTTTTCCTCTCGAGCAGCATCCAAGACATCCTTACAGATGATACCACAAATTTTTAAAGACGCCGTTTGTTTCCTCACAACGTTACATCTCCCCTCTCCCTCCCAATCACCCAACCCCATGGCCATTGACTTCTCACTATTTACCTGCATCCCTGTTGCACTTCCAAACAATTGCACAACATCATCCAAAACCCCCAATGCCATCCCTTCCCGAACCAGGACTGTTGTATCATCTACATATCCTATTATTCCAGGCCACACTTTCCCTACCTCCCCCACACCCCCACTCATGTTACATACACAACGTTCAACCATTCTATAGAAGGGGTCCTGAATGCACGCAAACAATATTTGTGACACGGGACACCCCTGCCTAAGTCCCCTACCCATTACAATCTCCTCCCTCAAGCATCCATTAATCTGTACCCTCATCTTAGCTCCTTTGCACAACGTGGTTACCCAACTAACTATTTCTTCCCCATAACCCTGCCTCCTAAGAATAGCTCCCAATGCTCCCCTTTCCACTCTGTCATTGGCCCCCTGCCAGTCTAAAGCCAACAACGCCGCCCCCCTCCTCCACCCCCCTTTTGACTCCACAAAACTTCTCAATATTCTATGACCTTCAATCATCGACCTTCCAGGCAATCCATACTGTGTTTACGAAACCACTCTCCCTACCACACATTTAAACCGATTACCCAAGACTTTAGCGAACAACTTATAATCTGCACATAACAGTGATATGGCATGGTACTCCTTGAGGGTGTGCTGCCCCTTACCCTTCAGGACCAACACTACAACTGCTGTTGCTTGCTTGTCCCCCGTCACACCCTTCTCCTTCATCTGATTTAATAACCTAACAATGAAACCCCTTATCACCTCCCAATGTTGTAGATAAAATTCAGCTGGGAGACCGTCTATTCCCAGTGCTTTGCCCTTCCTCATTCCACTTAAAGCCAACTCTATTTTCTCTTCCGTTATTACCCCTCCTAAAGCCTTCCTATCACTATTCCCTAAATTACACGTTACATACTCACACATCTTCTCTAAAGCCACATTCCCCACTCTCCCACTTGTCCAATACCTTGTATACCACTTATCCACATATGCACACATTCCATTCATGGCCCGTATCTCCTGACCTACCCTATAACCGTCTGCCATCTCATGTACCTCTAAGCTCGGAATAGCTGTAACCTGCTGTCTTTGTTTTTGACATCGCAATACACATGCTGATGGCTTGTCTCCCCAAAGCACCTCCTCAACCCCTGCCTGCACCCTTACCGCTTGAAGCCTCTCATTTTGTAACTCCCTCAGTCTCCCCTTGACCTCGACAATTTCATCCGTAGGATAGTTGCCCCCCACAGCCCCCGGCCCATAACAACCCCTTAACCTGTCCTCTAAATAATTTGAAAGTCCATATTTTAAATTATTTATACGTTTACCCTCCCTCACATATTTCCTAATCCTTTCCTTGGCTACACAATCCCACCATTTCACGACGTCGTCCACCCCCTGTGCATCCTCGCTAAGCTCCTTCCATAGGACAGAAAATTCCTCTAACCCCTCCTCATCACTCAATACACTTATATTTAATTTCCAGTAACTCCTGTATATTTCCGCAAGCTCCTCCCACCCAACGTCCACCAACACTGCTCTATGATCCGACCATGCTACTTCAACAGTTTTGAAAGATCGCACAACAACCCCGTGAGAAATATACACCCTATCTAACCTCACTGCATACCCTCTCCTAACAAACATATGCTCTGTCTCCCACGCCCCCCCCCCTCAAATGCGTCCCGTAACCGAATATCCCTCATTAAATCTCTGAGGGTCACCGACACATAGCCTGCCCATTTCGGTTCCACGTCGGCCCTCCTAATAACGCAGTTCCAATCACCTCCTACTATTGCCACCTCTGGTAATGCACGGAAGAAAAACACAAGGTCCCCACACGCAAACTCCTGCTTCACCTGTACGTTATTCTCTGCAGGAGCATACACGCTTATAAAGGCCTCTCGTTTGCCTATCCACCAACCATCCACGTGCAACACCCTTCCCCTTTTCCCCTCACTTCTCTGCAAAACAAACGGGCTCGCCTCCCTAATTTTTTTTTTTATTTTATTAATAACATACAATACATGAACAAAAGCATACAGTATGAGAGCATCGACAGACAATATAAATTCATCAATTTCTATACACTGCAATATGCAGTAATATGTCATGCAGCTGATAGGTGAATACTGCCATATACATAATTCTTTACTACAAAATATAACTATTCAAGTAATACAAAATAAAGAATCCTCTGACTCCTTCCCGACTGCTAATTTCAATATCCACACACAATAATTACATACCGCAAAAATGCAAGCAGTATAACCCCCCCCCCCTATTTACCCCAGCTCACCAAAATGTACAGCATTTCACCGTTGTTTATGTAACTTATAAACTAACCATACTAAATTAAACTTAAGAACATATTAAATTGAAAACAATAACAACTCTACAGTAGTGAAAACGCCAGCTGCTGTCCTAATATTATTTATATATACATATGTATATATATACATTAGAAACTGACTTAGTTTACAGTGGGAGTCAAATCCTAACTTTATTGCTGTCCCATGCAGCATTCTCAGACTTGTACTCTTATACGCTACTACGATAGCCTTCAGCAGAAGGCATTAATTAACAATATTAAATAACTACTAAGAATGCATGAACTCAGCACTCCCATGCACACCCCAATTACACACAATCGTTCTCTCTTGCACTTATCACTCCCCCACGCACATGCACACCAAACCAACATCTTTCGTTTGGCAAGCCCGTTTGGTACCCCCCCGTTTTTTTATCTAATGCTTTACACAACAATCTAAACCCACTTCCCCCCCCCCTCACAACTCTAGCAACTCCCCAACAGTTATGGACCTGTAACCCTCAGTGAAAGCTCCCTCCCATCTCCTCCCATAAATTCCCCGATTCCTATTCATTGTCCTACAAAAAATCCTCGCTAAAACACTTTTCCTCGTCTCCCCATTATCCACCCCTCTCATTCCCCACGATATGTACACGAAATCCACCATGATATAAGCTACTCCCCGTGCCACATTCTCCCCCACCCCCCCTATATCAAGACTCAGCGCTCTCAACACTGACACCCCAGTTCCTCCTATCCTCCTGACCACTTTCCCCAGCCATTCCCTCACACTCCCCAAAAAATCGCAAAAGTATACCACGTGATAGGCTGTTTCCAACTCCCCACATAACCCACACCAACCCTCCTCTACCACACGTCTGTTTCTGAGGACTGATCCAGTAGGCAGAATCCCATGTAAAAATTTAAACATGATCTCTCGCACCCTGGGCCCTAACTTTAGTTTACCGAACAGACTCCATATAGCTCCCCATGCATACATCGGGAACAGCCCCTCAACTGGGGCCGTCTCCTCTACCCTCAATATTCGATATAAATCCCTCACCTTTAATTTGTCTGGCTCGTGCGCCCACAAAAGTGCCCTCAACAAAATCTCACACTCCCTCCATTCCCCACCCACATACATTCCCCTCAAAATATCATGTAACCTTTGCATGCATGTCCCCCTCTGTCCCCCTAATCTTTTCCACTCCCACCTGACAAAAATGCATTTCACCCTCCTTCCCAGGTCCAACAGACCTAAACCTCCCTTCCTCACCGGCAAAGTCACCACCTCCCTCTTCATCCATTCACATCCTGAGCCCCATAAGAACCTAAAAACACTTCTAAGGATACGAGTAATGTCAGCTCTCAGCAATGGAAAAACTGCTGCTACATACCATACCTTACTGTACAGCAATACGTTAATAACAATCGCCCGTTGCAACAATGTCAAGTGATAAGACCGCAACATCCCCAACCGATGTTCCACGCGTTCCACCATTCTCAACGAATTCGCCTCCCTAGCCTCCCGTATGGTCGCTCTATACGAAATGCCACATATTAATAACTGACCTTCCTGCCTTCTCACCACATCACAGTCCCAATCAACTCTGTCTCTCCACTCCCCTAGCCCCATGATCTTTGTTTTCTCAACGTTTACCGTCATGCCTGTCGCCCCTCCAAACATGCCAACCACCCCTCCCAACTCTCCCAATCTTGTTCCCTTCCGGACTAGGAGTGTCGTGTCATCCACGTAACCTACCACATGATGCCTAATCAAGCCCTCCCTCGACCCCTCCCCACCACACACTCTGGTCTCAACCAACCTATAAAATGGATCTTGCACACATGCGAATAATAACTGTGATAGCGGGCAACCCTGCCTCAAGCCCCTATCCATGTTCACCACACCTCCCACACGTCCATTGATCTGAATTCTCGCTTTTGCCCCTTTATACAACGTTTCAACCCACCCCACAATCTCATCCCCAAAACCTTGTTTGTTAAGGATCTGTCTTAAACCCTCCCTTTCCACCTGATCATAAGCACCCTGCCAATCAATCGCCACCATACCCCCTCCTTCCTGCGTCCCCTCAAAACTCTCAACAAACCCCTTTAGAATTCCGTGCCCCATGACCATCGACCGTCCTGGCAACCCTAGTTGACCTTTTGAAACTACACGTCCCACTACACATTTTAACCTATTCCCCAAAATCTTCGCGAACAATTTATAGTCCGCACACATGAGAGTAATCGCCCTGTAATCCTTAAGTGTACTCTGCCCCTTACCCTTGGGCACAAGCACTACGACCCCTGTACTTTGCTTCTCGCCCAATTCTCCCCCATCTTTCATTCTGTTGAAC
This sequence comes from Cherax quadricarinatus, assembly GCF_038502225.1. NCBI lineage: Eukaryota > Metazoa > Arthropoda > Malacostraca > Decapoda > Parastacidae > Cherax > Cherax quadricarinatus. The sequence continues at coordinate 34,786,462 of NC_091319.1, forward strand.
AGCGTTAATAAAAAATCCCTTAACAGATCCCAATGTTTTAAGTAAAATTCACTTGGTAGTCCATCAATACCTGGTGCTTTGCCTCTGCACATGTCTACAAGCGCTCTCCATATCTCCCCCTCTTCAATCTCCCCACCCAAAGCTTCCCTGTCCTTACTCCCCAGAGCTACGGGCTCTACAGCACACACCCCATCAAGATCCTCCCTATTAACTCCTTTACTTTTCCAATAATGCCCATACCACGCATCCACGAATATACTCATCACCTCCGTTGTTTTTAACACCTGCCCCTCCCTAAACCCTTTCACCTCAGTGTGCACTTCCAAATCTGCTATTGTGGTCGCTGTCCTCCTCTGCTGTTGTCTCCTCAACACACATGCCGATGGCTTATCCCCCCAAAGCACTTCCTCCACACCCGCCTGCACCCGCACCGCATGAAATCTCTCCTCCTGCACCTCTCTTATCCTGCTCTTCAGATCATCTATTGCCTCTGTTTGGAATACCCCTCCCACTACTCCTTGTTCATGATAGTATCCTATTCTACTTTCCAAATAATTTGTTAATCCATACTTCAGTCGATTTATCCGCTTCCCCTCACCCACGTAAAACCTACGAATCCTCTCCTTGGCCACACTGTCCCACCAACGTACAACATTATCAACCCTTTTTGCCTCCTCACTTAGCTTCCTCCACAGCGAAGCAAACCCTTCCTCCACTTCCTCATCCTCAAGGAGTCGCGTGTTTAATTTCCAGTAGCTTTCAAACCGTTTCACTAACGAGTCCCATGCTACCCCCACCACCACTGCCCTGTGATCTGAATAAATTGCTTCTATAGTGTTAAAAGACTCCACTGAAACCCCTTGCGTTATATAGATCCTATCCAGTCTAGCTGCGTATTCCCTCCTTACGTACGTATGTTGCACTTCACCTATTCCACCCCAAAATGCATCTCGTACCCCAATATCTCTACACAGGTCTCGCAACACGTTTGAAAAATATCCTGCCCCCACTGGCATCACATCAAATCTCCGTATTATACAATTCCAATCTCCCCCAATCAATGCAACCCTGGGCAGTGCTCTCAAGAAATACACCAGATCATCCCTTACAAAAGCCGATTTTACCCTCGCATCATTCTCCGCCGGAGCATACACTCCAACAAAGGACACGCGTTCACGCATCCACCACCCGTCCACTCTCATTATTCTTCCCTCACCCCCCCCCCCCACAAACCTTTGCAAAACAAACGGGCTTGCCTCTCGAATTAAAACACCTACTCCACCTTTTAAACGTGTCGTTGGAGTTACAAAAGCCCTATATCCATCCACCTCCAGCAATTTTCCTATTTTCAAGTTATGCTCTTGTATAAAGACAACATCTACCTTATAACGATACAGCAGTCCTCGCAACCATACACACTTACCACTCTTACATAAACCATTAACATTAATTGTCATACACCTTAGGCCTGCTTACGTTTTCCACCCACTTTTCCCCACCACATTTTTCCGCTGTCCAGTAACCTCATACACACCATTCTTGGCACTCACCCCATCCCCTCCACTCCTAACCCCTTGCTGGCGTTTCTTTTTCTCTGTGCCTCTACACACACCTTCAATCCCCGCCTTTTTCCCTGGTCTTTGTGCTGGAGTGAGGACGTCATCCGAGTCAGACGTGACAGCTGCCCGCTTCCTCGACACTTCCTCTTCCGCCATGCTAGTCTCCTGACCTTCCTCATTGTGCACCTCCACCTCTATCACCTCATTCCCCTTCTCACTACTTGGCCAAGCCGACATTACATTCCTTTCTTCAGACCCGCATGCTTCCCCTTGTCCCTGTACCTGGTCTCCCGTCGTTACCTCTGTCAAGGCTTCCTCCGATTTAGGGAACATCTCCTGCAAAACTGTCTCAAGCACTACGTCAATTTCAACGTCATTTGGTACGTCCTTGTCCGCCTCGTGGATCACATCCTCATCAGACGCACTCAATTGCTGCACTGCACCCTCATGCTCCACCTCACGTTGCATTTCCTCCACTTCCTCACTCCACAACCGACCACGCCTACGTCCATCCTGGCGGTTCTGATCTGTCACTGTAGGTCCTCGCCTCGTAATGTCACTTCTTGGTATTCCCTGGCCAGTCCTCCGCCGCACACATTCAGCCGCTATGTGATCATAACCATCACACAGTCTACAAGTTCTACGTTGGCCAGCGTAAGTTACGAGTATTTGTGTCCTAAATTCATCTAAGAACACATACGAAGGTATAGGTTGCCTCAGAGTCATCTTTAGGTTAAAACTACCTTCCGGATAACCCACATAAGCCCCTGCCGTCCACTTGCCTGGTTGAGCTACGTGTACAGTTCCAAACTTCCCGAACACACTACGTAGGTCAGCTTCATTTGCCTCGAAAGGCACATTACGTAACTTTACATACGTAAATTGACTCGAAACATCGACCATCTTTACCAGGATGCCCTCGTTAACCTCGATAGCAACATCCTGATATTGAGCAAGTAGATCCTCATACACGTGTGATGACAGCAGTTTCACGAACATTCGGTAGTTTCCATTTAAGGCTACACCGTAAAGGTCGCAATCCTCAATTCCATATGTCTCTCGAATAATCAGAGGCAACAACGTCAACGCCGAATCTTGATTAATTGTACCTCTCAGTAATTCTATGCCGACAGTGTTAATTCTGCGTCTCACCCCAACCACCATTGTGACAGCCTGGCTAGCACTTGCGCCTGTCAGAGAGGAGTAGCAAAAACGTCCACCCTCACCGGCAGCTGGGCGAGGAATAAACCCCCCTAATTAGTATACCCACCCCTCCTTTCAAACTGGCAGATGGCAGGGCTACCACCTGAAACCCTCCCACCTCCAGCACCCTACCCTCTTTAAAATTATGTTCCTGAAGGAACACAACATCCACTCTAGATTTATTCAGAAACAATCTAAACCATTCTCTCTTTACACTATTACACAAACCATTAACATTTACTGTCATACACCAGAGGCCTATTAAAGTTTCCACCCCTGCCTCCTCTCTTCACCTTTTCCGGTGGGCACCAGAGCTTATGGGTCCACTTGTCACCTTCACACTTCCCTCTCTCCCCCCCCCCTTCTTTTGGTGCCTCCTGTCGTGGCCACCACTACCTTCACCTTCAGCCCATATTTGCTTCCCAGGCCGTTGCGCTGGCGTTAGGACATTATCCGAATCCGACGCAGTGGCCCTCTTCCTTGTGACAATCGCATCCTCCATAGCTTGGTCTGGGGATGCCTCACAATGTACCTCAACCTCCACTGTACACTGCTTCAATGATCCCGGTGACACCCCAGTCACAGTGTCACTACCGTCGTCCGGATAGTTCTCCTGTCGTTGATTCACCACAGCCGTCAACTCATCACCTACCACCTTCCCAGGTGCGACCTCCTCCTCAGGTGGTGACAAAGACTTCAGCACTTCAGCTAATTCCTCCTCAATTTCCAACACTTCCTCCTGTACTTTCTGCTCGTCTCTATCCTCTGGAAGTGTCACTGGGCCAGGTAACTGGTCAAGGGCCTCACCCTCTCCCCCAGCCTTATGTGCCTCATCCACTATCTCGCTCCATAGACGACCACGCCTTCCTTCACGTCGTTGATCCGCACCTGCTCCCTCCGTTGTAGAAGCGGATGTCTCCGCCTCTGGGCCAGGAGCTTGTTGCCGCTTCCCACATGCCGCCGCTATGTAATCATATTCCCCACATAGTCGGCATGTACGTCTTTGCCCGGCGTACGAAACCGTGACTTGTGTCCTGAATTTCTGTAGGCACACGTATGACGGTATGGGGTATCGTAATGTCATTTTTAGGTTAAAAGTGCCTTCCGGCAGACCTGCATAGGTACCCGTCACCCACGTACCATGCTGGGCCAAATGAACAGTCCCATATTCCTCAAAAACTCTTCCTATGTCTGTCTCATCAGCCTCAAAGGGGACAATACGCAGTTTGATCCATGTATAATGTCTGGATACATCGACCATCCTCACACGAACAGCTGGTGTTGCATCAAAAATTACGTCCTGAAAATGGTTGACCAACGATTCATAGACCGTTGCTGAGAGCAGTTTCACAAAAATTCTATGTGCTCTGTTTAAGGTTACCCCATACAACTCTCCATCCTGAATGCCATACATCTCTCTGATGATTTTATGTAGTAATACTTGGGCTGAAACTGGCGTTATTGCCCCTCGGAGAAGCTCAACGCCGACAGTGTTGATCCTGCGTCTATGACTAAACGCCATGTTGACTGATGGTAGTTCTCCTGGTTTGACAGCAGTGGCGTGACAAGCACCACCTCACACCACTGCAGTCAGGCAACTGAGGAGCGTTTGCGCAATAGGTCCACACGGCCCGAGAACGATAAGGACAATGCTTGCTGTCTATCAGTCTACTACCACATGACGGTAGTATCTCACTGGGTGGTTGCTGTCCACCATCCTACTACCACAGGACAGTAGTGCCTCCCTGGGTAGTTGCTGTCTACCAGTCTACTACCACAGGATGGTAGTACCTCCCTGGGTAGTTGCTGTCTACCAGCCCACTACCACAGGATGGTAGTACCTCCCTGGGTAGTTGCTGTCTACCAGCCTACTACCACAAGACAGTAGTACCTCCCTGGGTGGTTGCTATCAGCCTACTACCACAGGACAGTAGTACCTCCCTGAGTAGTTGCTGTCTACCAGCCTGCTACCACAGGAAGGTAGTACCTCCCTGGGTAGTTGCTGTCTACCAGCCTACTACCACAGGACGTTAGTACCTCCCTGGGTAGTTGCTGTCTACCAGTCTACTACCACAGGACGGTAGTACCTCCCTGGGTAGTTGCTGTCTACCAGCCTACTACCACAGGAGAGTAGTACCTCCATGGGTGGTTGCTGTCTATCAGCCTACTACCACAGAATGGTATTACCTCCCTGGGTAGTTGCTGTCTACCAGCCTACTTCCACAGGACAGTAGTACCTCCCTGGGTGGTTGCTGTCTATCAGCCTACTACCACAGGACGGTAATACCTAACTGGGCAGTTGCTGTCTAACAGTCTAATACAACATGACGGTAGTATCTCCCTGGGTGGTTGCTGTCCACCATCCTAAATACCACAGGACAGTAGTACCTCCCTGAGTGGTTGTTGTCTATCAACCTACTACCAAAGGATGGTAGTTCCTCCCTGAGTGGTTGCTGTCTACCATCCTGCTACCACAGGACAGTATTTTTTTTTTTTTTTTTTTTTTTTTTTTTTTTTTTTTTTTTTTTTTTTTATATTTTATTTAAAAACACAGTATACATTATACATGGATGCAAACATACGTTACTGAAACCAAGCGACGTGAAACAACAATTAAGATTTCAAAATACTTATCACTAATCCAGTGCTGTATAGCCCTTGTGGCTTAGCGCTTCTTTTTGATTATAATAATAATAACTAATCCAGTTCACTTCGCACCTGAACCTACCCACAACAACATATCCATATAATCCAACCTTCAGCACACTTATTCATCGTATGCTAAGCTTTATTTACAAAAACAATCCCTTATTGGCAAATGCCTCCCCCTGCGCAATGTACAATTACTGTAGCGTGCATGTATATACACTGCAAGTAAAAAGAGGCCCCCCCCCCGACCCCGAAGCACCCATCAAATGCCGTACAAAACGGTGGCGTACAATAGGAACTCCAGATACTACGTGCTCTATGTAGCATCTGTGAAAGCTTTGTGTCTTGATTACAAAAGATGACATACCCTATTTCTTAAAAGATACAATCCACATAGAACCATAAATTCCTGATACCTTACACAATACAAAATGCATGACCTACACACCTACATGAACGCGTATGCAATCCTGCCACAACAATGCATTTATCTCAAAAAATATATATTTACACAAAACCAATATATGTTTTTATATTGCCTTACATAATGCACTTGTGAGGGAAAAGTTCAATAGATAGGAGTAGCAAGGGAGTATATAGTAACAACAGTTTCATTGCCGGCTACTTGTTAAGGTAGGGTAAGTCAAGCTCCCGCTATTCCCGCCTTTTTTTCCCCCTCCATGAAAGTGATAGTTTGACTGCCGGCTGCTTGTTAAGGTAGGGTCAGTCTAGCTCCCACTATCCCTTCCCCACCTCCTTCCCCCCCCCCTCGAAAGGTGACGTGTGGGGCTCTGGTCCAAACAGTAATCACTAGACTCACAGCTCCCCGCACTACTGTAAGTACATGCCTGCCTTGTATTCTAGTGGATTTATGGGTTGAAAGCTTCACTTTTGACCAATAATAAACTTAGTCCTTTCAGTCTTGCTCTAAGTTGACTGTTGTAATAATCACCACATCTTTTAGGTATTGTACTTATCATAGAGAGTGATTTCATAAGCAGTGAGTAACCTGTCTATCTTTCCAGCTTGGATGACAGAGAGGGTCACCTGCCAATCAACGAGCAAAACTGATGGAGACTGACTAACGTCCTGGAGACGTCCCATTTTGGATTTAATTACCTGTGCACCTGTATGAAATTGCAGGACATAACCCCTCATCATTGCAGCAGTAAAGAACCTGCTTTCCTGTCATCGGGATAGAATACTCACGGCGATACTCTGTGAAGAACGAGCCGGTGGTGGTCACCAACACCTGCGACCCCCCCCCCTCCACATCAGCAACGGCTACGATTTCAACAACACTCAGTGTCACCAACACCAGACACCCCCATATATATTAGCGTTGAATTCAATTATCATTTATATTTTTCATTTTTCATTTTCTTTAATGTAGGATTAATATTTCATATTTAAGTGTTTTATATTTTCTATATAATAAAGTGTTTATGTTTGTCTGTTAGTATTTCTTTTTCTATTCATTAATTTTCCTGAGGAGGAGCCAGCTTTGGTAATACTGTCTGAAGTTGTTACAGGGTTGAGTAAGCCTTCACAAGTGGCGACCTTGCCAGGATCAACTCGACTGAATCAAGATTCAACTCCATCTCGAATCTACCATTGGAACTTCAACGCCGCATACCACAGACGGTTACCACCAGCCATGAGTAATCATTCTCTATGGTAGGACTACAGTACAGGTATTTAAAAGATTTGGTGATTGTTATAGTCTCAATTTATTGTAAGTCAAGTCAGGCAGTATATAATATTTAATTCTGCCACCTTTTGGAGCTTGAAACACTTTGGAGAATTAGACTCTAGGGACCCGAGATTTTCCAGTGACAATTTGTTTCATTGAGCTCTTTATTATATCAAGGGAACTGTCATAGGACACTCTTGATTTGTTGGTGAGAAGATTGGATGGTCAAGGGACCCCATTCTACTTACTGTTTGCTCAGAGCCAGTATAGAACCCTTCGTTTTCATTAATACATTGTTTAATTAAGTTCAATTAAGTCAACAAAATCTCCGGGAGGTAGAGGAAGATTAAGGTCCTGATTGACTTTACGTCGTAGAACCTCAATGGCTTTTTTGGTTTGGATGTGACTTCCCTCTTCACAAAAGTACCTACCAAAAAAGCCATCGAGGTTCTACGACGTAAAGTCAATCAGGACCTTAATCTTCCTCTACCTCCCGGAGATTTTGTTGACTTAATTGAACTGTGTTAATTTCAACTGTTTTTCTTTCAATAACAAGCTCTACAAACAAACCTACGGCATGGGAATGGGGTCCCCCATCAGTGCCGTCCTAGCCAACTTATACATGGAACACCTAGAGTCCGAACACTTCGCCAACATCATCCCTTCAAGCGTCACTTGGATACGTTACGTGGACGATGTCCTCGTAATAACTCCAAAACGTTTTGATGTACGGGATCTTCAGGAAAGGCTCAACGCAGTTGAACCGGCGATCCAGTTTACACTAGAAGAAGAGTCCAATGACAAGCTACCTTTCCTCGACGTCCTCATTCACAAAGTAGACAACAACCTAAGATTTCAAGTTTATCGGAAACCCACCAATAAAAATGATCTCACACACTTCTATTCCAGTCAAGATACCAAGACCAAAAGAGGCATCATCATCGGGTTTTTCCTAAGAGCATACCGAATTTGTAGTCCTGAGTTTCTTGACGAGGAGTGTACATACATTCACCAAACATTCACAGAGTTACATTTTCCTCCTTTTTTCATCAAAGACTGCAAGAAAAGAGCTCTTCAGATCATAAATTCTCCACGCATCAACACCACTCCCAGCAAAGTTATAATTCTTCCCAACAGTCAGGTTGCACTGAACGTCTCAAAAGCACTTTCACAAGCTAACACCAGAGTCGCCATCGCTTCTAGCACTTCAATAAAGGATATAACCAGGACAAAATCCAAGCACCACGAACCAGTCAATGCAGGAGTTTACACTATACCCTGTGGAGGCTGCGACAAGATTTACGTAGGTGAAACAGCCAGAAACCTCGACACCCGCCTCAATGAACACATTTACGCATGTAGGAACGATAACCTGAACAACGCCTGTGTACAACACCGAAATTCCTCCAGTCATCTCATGAAATTCAGAGACGCCCAATTAGTGATCAAAGAAACTAATTTCCGCAGACGCAAGTGCCTCGAATCAGCACTGATCGCTGTTTCGAATATAATTAAACAAAACAACGGCAGCTTCACCATCTCCGAAGTCTTAGCAAGAATCCTCCTGAAAACAGTAAACCCTGCCATCACATAGTCTCTCCTGTTATACTAAACAAAGCACAGAGAGTGAACACTGAAACAAGCTGCCTCATTCCAGTTTATATTTGTCCAACCTATTTTTATGTTACCCAAGTAATAGCTTTTATATCCTTTTACTCATGTACGAATTAATTGCTTTACCATATTGTATTACTTTTGTCACTACCACTACCACTACTACTACTACTACTACCACTAGTGAACATCGAAATGGTACCTCACTAGTATTCACCTCACTCTGAGCCTTTATATACCCTCTGTGTCCATGTATTGTTTGTAGTGGCTTGATAAAGCTTCTGGAGAGCGAAACGTTGCCACAATAAATGTCACATTAGTTGCACTTGTGTCCTTTTACTTTACATATTGTCGGTAATTCTACCAACTTTATTACAAAGAGTAGCTATTGACATCGTTGGTCCTTTATCTCCACTTTCATCTGGGGGACATAGATATATATTAAAATTAGTTGATTATGCTTCGAGCTTCTCTGAAGCCGTTCCCTTAAAAACCATAACTACTACAGAAGTGGCTGAAACCCTTTTGTCCATCTTCTCCAGAGTGGGCATCCCTAGAGAAATTTTGTCTGACCGTCGGGCACAATTCACATCTGACTTAATGCAACATCTATACCAACTTCTGGGAGTGAAGCCTCTTTTCACCTCACCCTATCATCCCAGCTGTCATGGGAGGATTGAGCGCCAGCATTCGATTCTCAAGTCCATTTTAAGGAAACTTTGCTCCCTTAAACCTAAGGAGTGGCATCGTTACCTACCCTGTGCTTTGTTTGCCATGAGGGAAGTTCCCAGTGACTCTTTGGGGTTTTCACCTTTTGAACTTCTGTATGGTAGACAGGCCAGAGGCCCATTGTCCATCCATCATGACTTATGGACTATTGAGGAGATGAGTGCTGAGGTTCAGTCTTCTTGCCAGTTTCTCCTTGACCTTAGATCTAAACTTGAGGAGACCTCTGACAGTTTCGAAAAACCTAAGCTTGTCAATGGACCGGTACAGAACCTATTTTGACTCCAAAAGTCAGAGGAGAAGTTTTAACGTAGGGGATGAAGTTCTTGTACTTTTGCCGATCAAGTCAAATAAATTATTAGTAGCATGGAAAGGTCCGTATAAAGTATTAAAAATTTGTGGGAAAGTTGACTACCTCATAGAAGTCAAGGGGAAACCTAAGCTTTATCATATCAACATCCTTAAGAAATATTACCGAAGAAATTCGGTTAACTGCCTTAATAACTTTGACTTAGTTTTTCCTCACGAACTTGATAAGACAACTGAAGAATGTAAGGTGCGCATAATTGACACCTCTAACTCAGACTATGATGAAGAACTACATGACTTGGTGACTTTTGACCACTCGGACGCAACCAACATTAATATTAATGAATCTTTGGATGACCATAAGAGACATGAACTACTTCAATGTGTGAGTAACTTTTCAGACGTCTTTACTGATATTCCAGGTGTTACCTCCACGGTAGTCCATAAGATTGACTTAGTGACAGACAATCCTATCAAACGAAAATTATACCCAGTTCCAGTTCACCTTAGGGATGCATTTGACCGAGAGGTAGACAAATTATTAAAACTAAAGATCATTGAACCTTCAGTATCTGCATATTGTTCGCCAGTAGTCATGGTTAAGAAGGAGGATAATTCATATAAACTTGCTATTGACTTCAGAGGCCTTAATGCTATAACTCGGTGGGATGCTGAGCCTATGCCCTTAATAGATAGCGATCTACACAAATTTTATGACTCTTCCTTCTTTTCAGAGATTGATATTGCACAGGCATATCATCAAGTAATGTTAGATCCTTCTTCTAAGCAGTACACCGCTTTTCCTACACACCAAGGACTGATGCAATATAGAACTATGCCCTTCGGTTTGGTAACTGCCTGTGCTACCTACGTGAGACTGACGAGAAAGGTCTTGGGTAATCTGCCAAATGTTTCAGTTTATTTTGATAACATTTACTTAATGACATCCACGTGGGGCGAACATATCCAAACGTTAACATCAGTTTTGCGTAGGTTATCCTCACATGGCCTCACTGCCAAGCCGAAGAAATGCTTCCTTGGGTATAACAAGATTAGATATCTTGGACTGATACTTTCTAATAACTCTCTGCAGCCTCTCCCCAGTAAGATCAAAGCTTTATTAGAATTTAAATTCCCCAAAACCAAGAAGCTCATGCGAAGCATTCTTGGTTCTGTAAATTTTTATGCATGGTTTATCCCGAACCTTACTGATCTTACAGGCATCTTATCCGACTTCCTTAAAAAGTCTGTGAAGGAACCTCTTGAACTTTCCGACGTAGCTCGGGAAAAGTTTAATGAGATTAAAAGTATCTTTTCGAAAGACACTATACTTAAGATTCCTGATAGTAATAAAACATTTTGTTTAAGAACTGATGCCTCCAATACTGGCTTAGGTGCAGTGTTACTACAATACCATGATGGTACTCCCTTCCCTGTATGCTTCCTAAGCCGGAAACTCCTTCCTGCAGAAACGAGTTACTCCACCATAGTAAAGGAATGTTTGGCCCTTGTGTGGGGTATCTCCAAACTTAAATTTTATTTGCTGGGAAAAGAATTCATTTTAGAAATGGACCACAAACCTTTGATATACCTAGAAACTTTTAAGGGAATGAACAGTCGCCTCTTGAGGTGGACATTGGCACTCCAGGCTTTTAGGTTCCATATTGCGTATATCAATGGTTCATCCAATTATTTCTGACTGGTTAAGTCGTGACAGTCAGTAGAAGATTTCTTGCCTTACGCGACTTCCATATGTTAGAACTTTTTCCTCGCCTATTCTTTTTATACTCCTTGACTAAGTCTTGGTATGGGGGAGTGTGAGGGAAAAGTTCAATAGATAGGAGTAGCAAGGGAGTATATAGTAACAACAGTTTCATTGCCGGCTACTTGTTAAGGTAGGGTAAGTCAAGCTACCGCTATTCCCGCCTTTTTTTCCCCCTCCATGAAAGTGATAGTTTGACTGCCGGCTGCTTGTTAAGGTAGGGTCAGTCTAGCTCCCACTATCCCTTCCCCTCCTTCTTCCCCCCCCCCCCCGAAAGGTGACGTGTGGGGCTCTGGTCCAAACAGTAATCACTAGACTCACAGCTCCCAGCACTACTGTAAGTACATGCCTGCCTAGTATTCTAGTGGATTTATTGGTTGAAAGCTTCACTTTTGACCAATAATAAACTTAGTCCTTTCAGTCATGCTCTAAGCTGACTTGTAATAATCACCACATCTTTTAGGTATTGTACTTATCATAGAGAGTGATTTCATAAGCAGTGAGTAACCTGTCTATCTTTCCAGCTTGGATGACAGAGAGGGTAACCTGCCAATCAACGAGCAAAACTGATGGAGACGGACTAACGTCCTGGAGACATCCCATTTTGGATTTAATTACCTGTGCACCTGTATGAAATTGCAGGACGTAACCCCTCATCATTGCAGCGGTAAAGAACCTGCTTTCCTGTCATCGGGATAGAATACTCACGGCTATACTCTGTGAAGAACGAGCCAGTGGTGGTCACCAACACCTGCGACCCCCCCCCTCCTCCACATCAGCAACGGCTACGATTTCAACAACACTTAGTGTCACCAACACCAGACACCCCTATATATATTAGCTTTGAATTCAATTATCATTTATATTTTTCATTTTTCATTTTTTTAATGTAGGATTAATATTTCATATTTAAGTGTTTTATATTTTCTATATAATAAAGTGTTTATGTTTGTCTGTTATTATTTCTTTTTCTATTCATTAATTTTCCTGAGGAGGAGCCAGCCTTGGTAATACTGTCTGAAGTTGTTACAGAGCTGAGTAAGCCTTCACAGCACTTAATCGAGAATTTGAAGCATGAAAAAAAGATGACATCATGCATGTGCTTAATCTAGTACAACACTCCCCTGAACATTCGTTGTTACACAACATAAAGGATATAATCCTAACTAGGCCCTCTGAATCATTATGTGTGAGGTCTTATGTACAAAATACAATCTCTCGTAAATTAAAAACCTTGCCACATACTCTTGCACCTATTTACACTTACCACCATCCCGATATACAGATACTGTGCCATACAAAGTGCACACTACAAGAAAGGAAACCCACCAACTTTGTATCACATCATATTCCAAACAAGCTGATGGCTTACAATAGTAACACCAGGTAATGTGCTCTATATAGCACCTATGAAAACATTATATACGATTACATAGGCTGGCAAAAACCAACCTTAAAACAGTGAGATCCATTATGAACCACTAAATACAGATATACCTAATAACATCACACCAAGCATTATTCATGACCTACACTCTTACATGAACACACAGTCATTTGTACACACTCAAGTGCTTTATGTTCATACCTGCACGCACACCTTTTATACATAAAATGTTGTAGTGTGCCAATACACTACGTACATTTGTTATCCATGAACATCACATAATTAAGAAACAACTCATGTATTATACCACAACCCACACCTCACTCACACCACAGGCAAAGCATATATGTTACAGGACCATATCCAAACCACACGTACTAGACCCCCATCCGCACTTTCCACACTCGGGAAACTAGCCTGGTGCTATCCCTTACTTTATACTCAAATCCCTTAAATCCTTCAACCAAAAACTCCGGTAACCCTCAGTAAAAGTTGTCTCCCATCTTCCCCCATAAGTTCCTTATTGCGACACTTAGTTCTATAAAAGGTTGCCGCTAACACCCTTATTCGTTCATCCACACCCACCTCCCTCATGGCCCAAGACGTATAAATAAAATCAGTGACCAAATAGGTAACCGCATTCACCACCATCTGACTCATCCCACCTATATCTAAACTTAGAGCCCTCAAAACCTGTAACCCTCCCGCACCCACTAACCTAAACACCCTACCTAACCATACCAGCACAGCTTCTATACAATTACAAAAATACACCGTATGAAAAATGGTCTCGAGACATCCACACGCTTTGCACTCCCCACCCTCCCTTAGTCTCTCTCCTATTAAATAACACAACCCCAGACGGCAAGATCCCATGTAAAAATCTAAAAACTACCTTCCGTACACCCGGTTTAACACGCAATTGCCGTAGACATTTCCATATGTCCCCCACACATACATGGGGCATGCCCCCTCAACTGCCGCCACCACTGACTCACCCCTCACCCTCTCAAGAACCCGCACTTTGAGGCAAGACGGTTCCCTCACCATCATTAAAACTCTCAACATGGCCTCACCAATCTTTAAATCCCTACCCCCCCACCACCACTGCATATCCGTGCACAGTCTCTCAAGTCCCCCTTCCCTCGCCCCCCTCCCTCATATAACCCCGTTTTAGATACACACTCGTCATTCTTTTTTCTAGGGGTATAATCCCCAGCCCCCCAAGCCCCAGCCCCCCCTGGCCAACGGGAAGCATCACCACCCCTCTACTTAGCCATTCACAACCCGATTCCCATATAAATCTGAAAACCCCATGTTGCAAACATTGTACCTCTCGTCGCCTCAACGGGTATATTACCACCACGTGCCATAGCTTGCTATACAAAAGGACATTCGTCACAATAACCCTTTGATGCAGCGTTAGCTGCACTGCCCTCAAATCACCAAGTCTTTTCAAAACCCCATCCATGATGCTCTTAGAATTTGCCTCTTGCGCGACCCTATCATCTCTCATGTACACTATCCCACATATCAATAGTTGATCCACCACACTCCACCCTATCTTTACAGTCCCATCTCTATGTACTCTATCCCCTAGGTCCATATACTTGGACTTCGCTACAATAATTTTCATCCCAGTAGTCTCATCAAACATAGTCAAACATAGTCAAGCATAGTCTACCCTATGCAAATCCCTATCATCCCTCACCAAAACAGTCATGTCGTAGACTTATCCCACTAAACCCGCCCCTCCCTCTCGTTCAGTACCAACCAAGCGTCCCGCGATACACCACCTAACTGCCCTATAAAAGGGATCCTGTAGACATGCAAACAATATTTCCGACAGAGGGCATCCCTGTCGCAATCCCCTTCCCATCTGAATGTTAACACCTAGCCTTCCGTTAACCTGTACTCTCATAGACGCTCCCTGATACAATGTTTTCGCCCAGGATATAATTTCCATCCCAAAACCCTGCCAACACATGAAACTCCATAATGCTTCCCTTTCTACGCTATTGTAAGCCGCCCTCCAATCCAACGCCAAAACATCCCTACCCCCCAACTCCCCCCGCTTCTCTATAAAACTTTGAATCATACCATGCCTTTTATACAGTGACCTACCCGCATCTGTTTGATTCTATTCCCTAATATTCTTGCAAATAACTTATAATTGCCTCACATAAGCAAAAGTGCCCGGTAATCCTCTACTGTGGTCTGTCCACCTTTCGGGACTAATACCATGACAGCAGTCCTTTGCTGTTCCCCAATTACCCCATCAGCCTTCTTTATGTTGAACAACCTTACTGAAAACCCTCTCAATACTTCCCAATTCCTGACATAAA
The DNA here is from genome assembly GCF_038502225.1 of Cherax quadricarinatus. Taxonomy (NCBI): domain Eukaryota; kingdom Metazoa; phylum Arthropoda; class Malacostraca; order Decapoda; family Parastacidae; genus Cherax; species Cherax quadricarinatus. The sequence continues at coordinate 34,801,709 of NC_091319.1, forward strand.
AATCTTTAGGCAGCCCATCTACACCTGGTGCCTTACCTAAACTCACCCCAGACAATGCTTGCCAAATCTCACACTCCATGATCAGCCCTTCCAGTGTCTCCCGATCTGTACCATCATTCTCACACTGCACAAATCCTCCCATTTCCCATAACACCACATCTCGAATACCCACCCTTTGTATATATGACTTAAACCATGCATCTACATATCCACTCATACTCTCAGTCGTCGCTAAAACCTGCCCCTCCCTATATCCTTCCATCCCCACATGAACAGTTAGTCCCATCATCTCCGTTGCCACTCTCCTCTTGCGCTGGCCCCTCAACACGCATGCTGAAGGCCGATCACCCCATACCACCTCTTCTATTCCACCCAAAACTCGCGCACCAACAAAATCTTTCGTTTTCCAATCCCTAATACCCTCCTTTAATCCCTCAATATCGTCCACCGGATAACTGGCACTCCCACGTTCGTAACAAGCTTGCAACTGCCCCTCAAGATAGCATTGATACCCGTACTTCAACCTTTTATATTCCCTCCCGCTATGGACATAAAATTCTCTAATATGTGTTTTCACCACCGAGTCCCACCAACTAACCAGATCACTATTCCCAGGCACCTCCACCACCAACCCCTCCCATAATTGCACAAAAGACTGTCGGCACTCCTCTTCCTGCAACAACTTCGCATTTAACTTCCAATATCCCTTACACCTTCTTGGCAACCCCTCCCAACCTATATCCACCAAAACACCCCTGTGATCTGAAAATACCACATCCATCACCTGTACGCTGTGCACTACTACTGCTCTGGGCACATACAATTGATCCAGCCTAGCAGCATACCCGCGCCTAATATATGTATGCTCTACCACCCCACCTCCCCAACATCCATCAATCCTACCCCGGATAACAGTTCCCCCAATATCCCCTAACTATACCCTGCCCCTCTTGGTTCAACATCCTTACGCCTTATCACACAATTTCAATCACTTCCTATCACGGCTACTCCCGGCAACCCACGCAAATAATATACTAGAACTTCCCTCACAAATTTATTCTTTGTACTTCCATCACCCTCTGCTGGGCCATACACACACACCAACATCATCTGTACCCAGCCCCATAACCCATCCACATGAATCACCCTCCTCTCCCCCCCCCCTCACAATGCCGCACAACCAATGGGCTAGTTTCCTTCACCAGAATGGCTACACCTCCTTTCAACCTAATTGCACGCTCAACATACACATTATATCCATCCACCTTCAACTCATATCCCGGCCTATAATTGTGTTGCCGCAAGAACACTACGTCGATACCATGACGCACCAAATATTCACTAAACCACACACACTTTTTCTGCGACCTCAAGCCATTAATATTCAAAGTCAAGCACTTAAAGCCAACAAAGGGGGTTTCCCTCTTGACACTATTACCGACTTGTCACCTGATCGTCTCGTTGCACCCCTTTTCCTCCCAGCCCCTTCTGGACACTCTTACCCAACCCCTGCCCCTGAGTGCCACTGGAACCTTTGGGCATGACATCCACCCATGTTTCTTCCCAGGGCACTGTGTGGGCATAAGCACTTCCTCTGAATCCGAATGCTCTGCTGCGTGATTTCACGTCATGCCCTCTGCCTGCATCATGTCCGGTGCAGTGTCCTGATGAACCTCCACCTCCACTGTTTGCACCAACAAGGCATCCCTGTCACACACACCTCAGGCCGAGCTGCCTTCACCATGCCCTCCTCCACAGCAGATCCAAGATCCAGGTCTGTACTCTCCTCCTGACAAAGACTCTTGTTTCCCAAAAATTCACCCAACGCCAACGCTATCGTTGCTTCTGCATCGCTGTCAGTCACTTCCGGGATAACCTCATCCAACACTTGTACGATGTCCAAGGAAGGGGTGTCCGCCCTCTCGTGGCACCTGTCTCCATCTCCGCCGCCCTCTCAACCTTTTCACTCCATGACAAACTCTGCTGAGGCAATGTCACATATGGCTGATCTTGGTCCGCACTCTTCTCCACATCATGTTGTTGCTGCTGTTCCTTATCACCACGTCCCCTACCACACTGCACAGGAAGGTGATCATACGACTCACACAATCGACAGGTATGGCATTGCCCAGAGTATGTCACAAAATCCTGAATTCGAAAATCATCCAGCACCATGTACGATGGTATATGATGACGGAGCATCATCTTTACGGAGTACGTGCACTCAGGTATCCCCACATATGGCTCGGCCGACCACCTTCCTGCAGTGGCCGTATGTATTGTACAGTATTTACTTAACACGAAATGAATGTCAGATGCATCCACCTCGAACAGCACATTCCTGATCTTAACCCATGTGTAGTAGCGTGAAGCATCATGCATCCACACCGTCACAGCATGGTTAACAGGTATGGCAACCTCCTGGAACTTATCCACCACTGCCTCATGCACACTTGCCGAGCTGAATTTCACAAAAATCCTCTTCGTGCAGTTCAGTGCCACTCCGCAAATCTCCTCGTTGGCTATGCCGTAGTATTACGGATTATTGCAGGCAGAAGCAACTCCGTAGACAGCCCTGTCAAAGCTCCACTGGTCAATTCAATACAGACTGTATTGATACAACACCGGCTAGCCAGCGCCATGTTGCAAAAATATAACTGCCACCAGACAACTCCATGGGGAAGCAGCTGTGCACGTCCTCTCCACTCAAAGGTTGAGAGACAAATCGTAGGTAATACACATTATATACATTGTGACCCGGCATCAAGAGAGGTCTTGAAGCCGGGAGTGAATAAGCAGGGCCAGGAGCTGTGACTCGACCTTCTCATCCACGTATAGATGAGTATATATAGGTGAGCACTTATACGTGAGTACATATAGGTGAAGAATACAAACACACAATAACATCCATGAAGTAATCTGAAAAAAATACAAGAGAACTACGAGACATTATAAACGAGAAGAAATCTGATATAGTCAGCCAAACTGAAGATAAATTTTAAAACACATTATGAATAAGGTTAAATTTCAAGGAAAATTGTCAGTGTGGAGTCGAGACAGAGTAGTAAGTGAAAGTAGAGTAACAATAATGGTTAAACATGTGTGAAGGCTTACTCAACCCTGTAAGATCTAAAGTAGGTCTCACCAAGGCTAGTTCCTCGTTAGGAAAATTATTGAATAGAAAAAGAATAATAACATACAAATATAAACACTTTATTGTTATAATTGAAAATATAAAACATTTAAATATGAACTTTTATCCTACGTGAAAGAGAAATGAAAAATGAAATATAAAAATGATATTTGAATTCAATGCTAATATGTACAGTTAGACTGTGGTGTCTGGTTGATGTTGACACTGAGCTTTGTAGAAATTGTACCATTGCTGATGATGTGGGGGGGGGGGGTCACAGCTGTTGAGTGACAATCCAACGACTAGTTCGTCACAGTGTATCTAGCCTTGAATAATCCATTAAGATGATAGGAACACAGGTCCTTCACCATTGCAAAGATGAGGGGTAGTTGCCTGGGTTGGCTACACTCAGGTATGTAGATAAAAAGGTGACGTCCCAGAACTCATGTGAAGTTTGTCTCCTTCAGCATTGTTTGTGTGGTTGCCAGATGATCCAAGCTGACATTCCAAGCCAGAAAGAGACAAAAGATAACCACTGCTTGAGAAATCACTCTCCGTGATAAGTGCAAGGCGCTTAAAAGAATGGTGAGGATTTAAAAGCAAAACCTGGAAATCAAGGCAGAATGAACTAAGTCTTAGAATTGGTTAAAAGTGAAGCTTTTAACCAATATATCCACTAGAATAGGAGCAGAGGCTTTTACAGTTGTGTTGGGAGCTGTGAGTCAAGTGATTATCCATTTGGTCGGAGCCCCACACGTCACCTTTAGGGGTGGAGAAAAAGGGGGGATAGTGGGAGCTAGACACTGACCCTACCTTAACAAGCAGCCGGGCAATCAAACTATCGTCACCATATACTCGCTCACTACTCCTATTTGTTGAACTTTACTCTCACAACATTTAATACAAGTTGAGAAAAGTGAAATCCTTAGCACAAGTACTGTAGCATTGAAGTTTATATTATTAAAATCCAAAGGATAAAAACATGCAAATTGTGTGTATATATATATATATATATATATATATATATATATATATATATATATATATATATATATATATATATATATATCTCGTTGGACTGAACACATCGACTCCAGGCTGAGGGACTGATTACCTCAAATTCTTCCTCTCCTTATACCTTTCTGCTTTGTATAAGACTGATGAAGCCATGGTATGGCGATACCTTTCTTCAATAAAGATTCTCATACGTTGCAAAGTGTCTTCAACATCTGGTACCTGCATGATGGCACTCTGGCAGGTATTGCAGTGTCCCTTTTAGAGGACATAAAACTGGTGAAGACACAGGGAGAAGCCTTGGGACTCATCATCAATTCCTAAAAGTGTGAAATCATCACAACGAACCAGGAAAAAATGAGTGCTGTGTGAACAATCCTCCCGGAAGTCTGTACTACCACTCCATCCAACCGCTGGGTCATCAGGCCATCGACACGGTCCTCAAGGACAAACTAAATAACCTGAAGAGAATGGAGGGGAGAATAAGCAATCTTGATGCCCATGATGCCCTATATCTCCTCACAAGGTGTCTTACTATGCCAAGACTCGCTTCCTGTGATGCGCACCCTCTTTTGACAACCGAACACTAGATGAATATGACGCACTCCTGAGGTCAACCTTTAAGAAGGCACTGAATCTGACAGTAGAAGATCAGAAATGGGATCAGGCAACCCTCCCAGTGTGACTGGGAGGTATAGGGGTGCGCAAAGCAACGCAGATAGCTTTACCTCTATTTCTGTCTTCGTGTTTTAGTGAATTATTCAAGAAGATTGTTCCCGAATGCTTGAGGAGGTCACGACCCCAGGTTCACTGAAGCAGCCAAGCGGTGGGACACCCTCGCATACTCTTCCAGTAGACCAACTCCTCCCAAAGAGCACAAACAGTCCCACTGGGACAAACTGATCATGGAAATAGTCGCCAACACAATTCTCACCAATGCTTCAGAAAAGGACAAAGTTCGTCTCGCAGTGGTGAAGGCGCCACACTCAGGAGATTTACTTCTAGCTGTTCCCAGTTCCTCCCTGGGCACTCAACTCGACCCACAGGCCATTCGGATTGGTGTTGCTCTTCACATAGCAGCCCCTATCCTCACTGAAAATAGGTGTATTTGCGGCAGGGAGACGGCTGATCAATTCGGACTTCATGGTCTTGTGTGTCACACATCAGAAGGGAAATATGCCGAGGAGGTCAACGACATCGTAAGAAGAAGCCTCGCCACAGCCCATTACCCAGCCCAACAGGAACCCCAAGTGCAGAGGTCTGACGGAAGTCAAAAGCGTCCTGATGGAGCCACTATGCTACATTGGAAGGAGGGAAAGCAGATTGCCTGGGACTACACGTGCACCGCCATCTATTTGACATACTCTGTAGCTGAAGCGGGTGGAGCTACCAGTCACAGGGAGACCCAGAAGACCCGCAAATATGTAGACCGTCTCCCTTGCTATAACTTCATCCTCATAGGGTCGGAGACCCTTGGAGCATGGGGCAAATGCGCTCTAAAGTTCCTCAAAGAGCTGGGTGAAAAACTCAGCATAAAAACCAAGGACCAAATGGCGACCAGCTTCCTTTTTCAGAGACTCAGTGTTGCGATCCAGAGGGGAAATGCCTGCAGCATTCTGGGCACGTGGTCCACCGCCAGGGAGCTGGAAGAAGTATTCGATGTTATCTATGTCGTCTTACTCCCTATTGTATTTCTGTCAATGCATTTTGTCAATGTATTTTGTCTTTAAGTAAAGTATCTATAAAATATAGGGGGTGGTAAGAGAAAACAAATTTCAAACAGGTTCAGGGAGAACCTTGAATTTTCCCTGGTGGTAACTCCCTATATTTTATATTTTTATACATACATATATATATATAGATATATTATATATATATATATATATATATATATATATATATATATATATATATATATATATATATATATATATATATATATATATATATATATATATATATAGGTTGGTAGACAGCAACCACCCAAGGAAGTACTACCGTCCTGCCAGATGACTGCGAAACAGAAACCTGTAACTGTTTTGCATGATGGTAGGATTGCTGGTTTCTTTTTCTGTCTCATAAACACGCTAGATAACAGGGATATCTTCCTACTCCTACTTACACTTTGTTCACACTTCACAGACTCCCACTTGCAAATATATATACATACATCTAGGCTTTTCTCTTTTTCTAAATAGCTCTTGTTCTTCTTTATTTCTTCTATTGTACATGGGGAAGTGGAAAAGAATCTTTCCTCCGTAAGCCATGCATGTCGTATGAGGCGACTAAAATGCCGGGAGCAATGGGCTAGTAACCCCTTCTCCTGTAGATATTTACTAAAAAAGAGAAGAAGAAAAACTTTATAAAACTGGGATGCTTGAATGTGCGTGGATGTAGTGCGGATGACAAGAAACAGATGATTGCTGATGTTATGAATGAAAAGAAGTTGGATGTCCTGGCCCTAAGCGAAACAAAGCTGAAGGGGGTAGGGGAGTTTCGGTGGGGGGAAATAGATGGGATTAAATCTGGAGTATCTGAGAGAGTTAGAGCAAAGGAAGTGGTAGCAGTAATGTTGAAGGATCAGTTATGGAACGAGAAAAGAGAATATGAATGTGTAAATTCAAGAATTTTGTGGATTAAAGTAAAGGTTGGATGCGAAAAGTGGGTCATAATAAGAGTGTATGCACCTGGAGAAGAGAGGAATGTAGAGGAGAGAGAGAGAGATTTTGGGATATGTTAAGTGAATGTATAGGAGCCTTTGAACCAAGTGAGAGAGTCATTGTAGTAGGGGATCTGAATGCTAAAGTAGGAGAAACTTTTTAGAGAGGGTGTGGTAGGTAAGTTTTGGGTGCCAGGTGTAAATGATAATGGGAGCCCTTTGATTGAACTTTGCATAGAAAGGGGTTTAGTTATAGGTAATACATAATTTAAGAAAAAGAGGATAAATAAGTATACAAGATATGATGTAGGGCAAAATGACAGTAGTTTGTTGGATTATGTATTGGCAGATTAAAGACTGTTGAGTAGACTTCAGGATGTACATGGTTATAGAGGGGCCACAGATATATCAGATCACTTTCTAGTTGTAGCTACACTGAGAGTAAAAGGTAGATGGGATACAAGGAGAATAGAAGCATCAGGGAAGAGAGAGGTGAAGGTTTATAAACTAAAAGAGGCAGTTAGGGTAAGATATAAACAGCTATTGGAGGATAGATGGGCTAATGAGAGCATAGGAAATGGGGTCGAAGAGGTATGGGGTAGGTTTAAAAATGTAGTGTTAGAGTGTTCAGCAGAAGTTTGTGGTTACAGGAAAGTGGGTGCGGGAGGGAAGAGGAGCGATTGGTGAAATGATAATGTAAAGAGAGTAGTAAGGGAGAAAAAGTTAGCATATGAGAAGTTCTTACAAAGTAGAAGTGATGCAAGGAGGGAAGAGTATAAGGAGAAAAAGAGAGAGGTTAAGAGAGTGGTGAAGCAATGTAAAAAGAGAGCAAATGAGAGAGTAGGTGAGATGTTATCAACAAATTTTGTTGATAATAAGAAAAAGTTTTGGAGTGAGATTAACAAGTTAAGGAAGCCTAGAGAACAAATGGATTTGTCAGTTAAAAATAGGAGAGGAGAGTTATTAAATGGAGGGTTAGAGGTATTGGGAAGATGGAGGGAATATTTTGAGGAATTGTTAAATGTTGATGAAGATAAGGAAGTGTGATTTCGTGTATAGGGCAAGGAGGAATAACATCTTGTAGGAGTGAGGAAGAGCCAGTTGTGAGTGTGGGGGAAGTTCGTGAGGCAGTAGGTAAAATGAAAGGGGGTAAGGCAGCCGGGATTGATGGGATAAAGATAGAAATGTTAAAAGCAGGTGGGGATATAGTTTTGGAGTGGTTGGTGCAATTATTTAATAAATGTATGGAAGAGTGTAAGGTACCTAGGGATTGGCAGAGAGCATGCATAGTTCCTTTGTATAAAGGCAAAGGGGACAAAAGAGAGTGCAAAAATTATAGGGGGATAAGTCTGTTGAGTATACCTGCAAAAGTGTATGGTAGAGTTATTATTGAAAGAATTAAGAGTAAGACGGAGAATAGGATAGCAGATGAACAAGGAGGCTTTAGGAAAGGTAGGTGGTGTGTGGACCAGGTGTTTACAGTGAAACATATAAGTGAACAGTATTTAGATAAGGCTAAAGAGGTCTTTGTGGCATTTATGGATTCGGAAAAGGCGTATGACAGGGTGGATAGGGGGGCAATGTGGCAGATGTTGCAGGTGTATGGTGTAGGAGGTAGGTTACTGAAAACAGTGAAGAGTTTTTATGAGGATAGTGAGGCTCAAGTTAGAGTATGTAGGAAAGAGGGAAATTATTTCCCAGTAAAAGTAGGCCTTAGACAAGGATGTGTGATGTCACCGTGGTTGTTTAATATATTTATAGATGGGGTTGTAAGAGAAGTAAATGCGAGGGTCTTGGCAAAAGGTGTGGAGTTAAAAGATAAAGAATCACACATAAAGTGGGAGTTGCCACAGTTGCTCTTTGCTGATGACACGGTGCTCTTGTGAGATTCTGAAGAGAAGTTGCAGAGATTGGTGGATGAATTTGGTAGGGTGTGCAAAAGAAGAAAATTAAAAGCGAATACAGGAAAGAGTAAAGTTATGAGGATAACAAAAAGATTAGATGATGAAAGAATGGATATCAGATTGGAGGGAGAGAGTATGGAGGAGGTGAATGTATTCAGATACTTGGGAGTGGACGTGTCAGCGGATGGGTCTATGAAAGATGAGGTGAATCATAAAATTGATGAGGGGAAAATGGTGAGTGGTGCACTTAGGAGTCTGTGGAGACAAAGAACTTTGTCCTTGGAGGCAAAGAAGGGAATGTATGAGAGTATAGTTTTACCAACGCTCTTATATGGGTGTGAAGCATGGGTGATGAATGTTGCAGCGAGGAGAAGGCTGGAGGCAGTGGAGAAGTCATGTCTGAGGGCTATGTGTGGTGTGAATATAATGCAGAGAATTCGTAGTTTGAAAGTTAGGAGGAGGTGCAGGATTACCAAAACTGTTGTCCAGAGGGCTGAGGAAGGGTTGTTGAGGTGGTTCGGACATGTAGAGAGAATGGAGCGAAACAGAGTGACTTCAAGAGTGTATCAGTCTGTAGTGGAAGGAAGGCGGGGTAGAGGTCGGCCTAGGAAAGGTTGGAGGGAGGGGGTAAAGGAGGTTTTGTGTGCGAGGGGCTTGGACTTCCAGCAGGCATGAGTGAACGTGTTTGATAGGAGTGAATGGAGACAAATGGTTTTTAATACTTGACGTGCTGTTGGAGTGTGAGCAAAGTAACATTTATGAAGGGGTTCAGGGAAACCGGCAGGCCGGACTTGAGTCCTGGAGATGGGAAGTACAGTGCCTGCACTCTGAAGGAGGGGTGTTAATGTTTCAGTTTAAAAACTGTAGTGTAAAGCACCCTTCTGGCAAGACAGTGATGGAGTGGATGATGGTGAAAGTTTTTCTTTTTCGGGCCACCCTGCCTTGGTGGGAATCGGCCAGTGTGATAATAAATAAATAAATAAATATATATATATATATATATATATATATATATATATATATATATATATATATATATATATATATATATATATATATACAAAACTACCAATGATTTACCATTGCCAGTTCCTACCACCATTAAACTTATTAAACTTTGCAATGTTGCTGCAAAATTTGTATTTAATGATAAGTTTTACACTCAGAAATTTGGTATGGCAATGGGAAATCCTCTTTCACCTGTTCTTAGTAACCTATACATGGAATTTTTTGAAACAAAATTGCTTAACACAATCCTCCCTAATAGAGCTAAATGGTTCAGATATGTTGATGATATTTTGTGTCTTATGCCCAAAAATGTAGATATACACTATTTCCTTGGCAAATTAAATAGCTTAGCCCATTCTATAAACTTTACTCTTGAGTTTGAGGAAAATAACTCATTGTCTTTTCTAGATGTTTTAATTATTAAGAGTAATAATGAATTCAAATTTAAAATTTACAGAAAACCTACAAATAACTGTTCCTATGTCCACTATTATTCTTCCCATCAAGATAAAGTTAAACTGTCTGTTTTCTCATCAATGTTTTTGAGAGCTTTACGTATTTGTAGTCCAGAGTTCATAGATGAAGAAATATCCAAAATTTATGAAATAGCCATTGATCTAAAATACCCGAGAAATGTAATTGATAAATCATTTAAAATTGCTAGAAATACTTCTTACAACCCAAAAAGGGACAACCAACCTTATTCAACTAAAAATATGTTGGTTCTCCCTTACCATGACAACTTGGTTGATATGCCTTCTCTTCTTAAGACTTTTAATATTAAAGTTGTATTCAAAAATCTTCGTACAGTAAAAAAACTTTTGATAAAGAATTTCCCCTAAAATGCTGATGGATGTGTCTATAAGATTCCTTGTAAAATTTGCGATAAAGTTTATTACGGTCAAACTGGTAAAAGTCTAGAACTAAGATTAAAACAACATAAATATAACATTAGAACTGGACAAGATTCCAATGCTCTATTTATTCATGTAACAGATTTTAACCATCCAATTGATTTTCAGAAAGTTGAGAAAGTTGTATCAAGCAAGTCCATGGTCGACAGAAATATAATTGAATCTTGTTTCAGAAAAAGCAGTTTTGAAAAAATATGAATATTTCCTTTGGTTTATATAAATTAGATTCATTTATAATTAATAAAATTTGGGAAGAGCTAAATAATACACTGGACAAATAATAAACCTTATTTCATGTCTAGTTGGACCAGCGGACCTACTGCAGTGCTCCTCTTTTCTTATGAGTCCGGTATTGTCGCGCGTCAGGTGTTTCTTTGTTGTGGGAGTTGACTGTGAGGTGTGGTCTAAGCCCTTTAATTGCTTTCCTTTGATGTATTACTTTCATAGTTCCTTGACAATGTGAGTAGTCACGAAAGCGCTTGGAATTTCACTACTCTTTCACAGTGGTTGTTTTGCATATTTTAAAGTCACCTGTTTACTGTGATCTTATTGCATATATATATATATATATATATATATATATATATATATATATATATATATATATATATATATATATATATATATATATATATATATACATATGTATATATGCTATACAAAAGTTCAGTAAAACAGCAGATACAGTGGTGTCAGACTAGCGTCAGTTCAAAACTTTAATGTCATTAATACGCGTCCAATTTACGAGGAAATAACATGTGACTAATGGGAAAAACATTTAAATTTTTCCGCCTATCAGAAAATATTGTCATAGGTTTTTGATTTTTTTTTTACACAGGGTTTGACAAGGTTAAGGATCCCTAGCTTTATTGACAAGCTATTTACAGGTTAAGGATTCCTAACTTTATTGGCTAGCTAAGAGCTGTTACCTACATCAGCTCATTTGAAAGCATTTTTATTGTTATGAGACGTACAAATAAGGAAGAGGATGAAGTTGGAGCCATCTGTGGGCTAGCATTTTCATTTGATCAACTGACTTTATCTCGTTGACGTCATTATGCTGTACGAATGTGTTCCATACTCGAGTCATCCTGGGTATATATGATCTCAGATGGAGTGATGTTCTGGAGAAGGTTACAGCCAGAGTGAAGTTGCTGCTTTCTGCCCATCTTGTGGCATAAAAGCTTGTTTCACGTTGTCCTCGAAGTGGATCCAAGTGTGGTACTTTGACAATATTGACCTTGTACATAACAGTAAAGCCACCCACATCCCTCCTATGTTGAAGGCTCTGCTTAAATGATAGATCTATCCAGGATGGGTCCAGGCGAGAGATGAGGCGTCTTGCTCTGTTCTCTACTCTGTCAAGCAGTCGCAGATGAGAGGGGGCAGGCAAACCAAGAAAGTAGAGCATACTCAAGGTGCGAGCGTACTTGTGTCTCGTACAGAATCTTGCAACCCCTACTGTCAAGTAGATGCGAGATACGGCGAAGTGTTCTAAGCTTCCTGGCTGCCTTGTTTGCAAGATTTACAACATGGTTCTTCATGGCTAGTTTGGAGTCAAATTTCACCCCAAGGATATCAACTTCTCCAGGTGCCATCACCCTCCCATTCATCCTTCTACAGCACCAGCATTACCATCATGGTGCCTAGAGACGATCATGATTTGCATTTTCTCAGTTGCAAATGTTACTTGCCATCTATTTTCCCAAACTGATATAGCTCTCAGCTGGTGATTGATGTAGGTTAGGATAAGTGAATGTCAGTGTGTAGTCGTCTGCATATGCATGTGATTTTGGGATGAGATGAAGAAGGTCGTTGAAGTAGACATTCCATAACAATGGTCCCAGCATGCTTCCTTGTGGAACACTTGCCCCAATAGGATGTCTTGCTGATTCCGTTCCATTGAAAACTACACTTAGAGATCTACTATGAAGGTAATCACTGAGGAGACATAGTGTAGAGCCTGCACTAAGAGGCCCTGGTGCCACACCCGGTCGAAAGCGCCAGCAATGTCCAGTGCTACCACACAGCTGACTTTGGATTCATCCAGTGACTGGTTCCACTTAGTGGAGAGGTTTATCAACAGATCAGCAGCAGAGTAACCTTTCCTGAAGCCATATTGACGATCACAAAGTAGTGAGTGATAGTCAAAAAACTCTGTCATTTGTCTTGAGATTATTGTCTCAAGGATCTTACCAGTGATTGACAGGAGTGACACTGGTCTGTAGTTGCTGATTTCTGCTCTGCTCTTCTTTTTGTGAACAGGGACTACATTTGCCTCTTTCCATAGAGAGGGCCATTTACACTGTACTAGGCAGTGCTGAAAGATGCGAGTTATAGTTGCTGCTAGGTGATCTGCACGTCTTCTCAGCAATCTTGGGCTCAACTTGTCTGGGCCCACAGCCTTTTCTTGGTCAAGTGATTTAAGAAGGAAATTCACCTCCTCCTGCCTCATTGTCACTACTGACAGTTTTGACAGTTCTTGCAGCTAGCCAAGGAGGGTCCCTTGCTGGATCAGGAACTTGCATTTTGGTAGCAAAGTGTTCAGCGGAGAGGTCTTGACTACTAGTAGAGGTGGTCCCATCCTGTCGATTTAGAGGAGGAATGAGTTCATCAGGCAGATAACCTTGTCTGTCCTTGACCAGGGACCACCAGATTTTGGAGCCTACCCATTTACCAATGGCCCACTTTTGAATGTCACCCATATGCCTACAGGCTTGCCTGTGCAAGTTCCTGTTATAGGTGGTAGGATGTCTCTTATACCTTAGCCATGCTTTGTACTTAGCAGTAGCAACCTCTCTACAACGAAAGCCAAACCAAGGTTGATCTGTAGGCTTCGTCACATATTGCTGGTGAGGAATGTGTTCTTGTTGTAGATTAAGGATGTGTCCAGTGAAGGCTTTTACTTGGTTGTCAACATCCCCTTGGAGAAGAGCATTCCAATCGGTGGTGGCGAGCTCTGAGCGAAGGGCTGGCCAATTACCTCTTTCCCATAGCCAGGTTGTGCGTGTGGACTCCTCACCCCCTTCTGCTGGGATCTTAAGTGTCGTAAAAACAGCCTTGTGGTCAGACGATCCAACATAGCCGAGGGGTTGACAAGTGACTATGCCTTCTGCCAGATCACTCACTACTGGGTCAAGGGAGGAGCCAGAGATGTGAATAGGGAAATCAACAAAGTTTCTTATGTCAAACACTGCAAGAAGGTCATCAAAGTCTATCTGTATAAGGTGCTGGTTGAGGTCACCAACAATTATGATATGTTGACAGTTGTGTTGTAGCAGAAGGGAGTCAATATTTTCCACTAGGAACTTAATGGGGTCTGCATGCTGCCACTGAGGTCTGTACATTGCACATGGGTGGGGTGGAGTATTGTGGGTGGGGGGTTATAGCCGTGTGTGTAGTAAGAGAAGGCAGTGGCCGACTAGCTGGAAGTGTTGCCTTCTCACTATCACTTAATAAACACTGTTTATGTTATCCACTTTTCCACTAAAGGAAGATGTTACACAGATCACTATGTTGCACTGTACCAGTCATGTTGTTATAAAGCACCAGATGCTAGTACATAGCACAAAACACATATAATATTAGATGCTCACTCTGAAGGCAATAGTGACGTCACTCCTCAGGCCTGCCGCTGTCCCCTCACTCACACCATGTCTTCACCATACCTCACTTAAATATCACTGATATTATTTATATTCACTTCAGTGCAGGAGTTGGCTTACTTGTACTAATGTGTAGTAGGTAGTACTTCGTCACTGAACAGTTTTTATCCTCACCAACCTTCGTATTTAAGTAATATTTAGAAAGTTTGTGGAGCACACTGTGACACATCTTCACCCTCTCTATATATATATTTATCTACCTATCTACCTACCTACCTATCTATCTATCTATCTGTCTATCTATCTATCTTATATATATATATATATATATATATATATATATATATATATATATATATATATATATATATATATATATATATATATATATATGTATATATCCCTTCCCCTCCTTCTTCCCCCCCCCGAAAGGTGACGTGTGGGGCTCCGGTCCAAACAGTAATCACTAGACTCACAGCTCCCAGCACTACTGTAAGTACATGCCTGCCTTGTATTCTAGTGGATCTATTGGTTAAAAGCTTCACTTTTGACCAATAATAAACTTAGTCCTTAGTCCTTAGTCTTGCTCTAAGTTGACTGTTGTAATAATCACCACATCTTTCAGGTATTGTACTTTTCATGGAGAGTGAGTTCTTAAGCAGTGAGTAACCTGTCTATCCAGCTTGGATGACAGAGAGGGTCACCTGCCAATCAACGAGTAGAACTGATGGAGATGGACTAACATCCTGAGACTTCCCCTTTTTGGATTTAATTACCTGTGCACCTGTATGAAATTGCAGGACATAACCCCTCATCATTACAGTGGTAAAGAACCTGCTTTCCTGTCATTGGGATATAATACTCACGGCTATACTGTGAAGAACGAACCGGTGGGTTGTAACCAACACCTGCGACCCCCCCCCCATCATCAGCAACGGCTACGATTTCAACAACACAGTGTCACCAACACCAGACACCCAAGTTTTATATTAGCGTTGAATTCAGTTATCATTTATATTTTTCATTTTTCATTTTTTTTAATGTAGGATTAATATTTCATATTTAAGTGTTTTATATTTTCTATATAATAAAGTGTTTATGTTTGTCTGTTAGTATTTCTTTTTCTATTCATTAATTTTCCTGAGGAGGAGCCAGCCTTGGTAATACTGTCTGAAGTTGTTACAGGGCTGAGTAAGCCTTCACAAGTGGCGACCTTGCCAGGATCAACTCTACTGAATCAAGATTCAACTCCATCTCGAATCTACCATTGGAACTTCAATACTGCATACCACAGACGGTTACCACCAGCCATGAGTAATCATTCTCTATGGTAGGACTACGGTACAGGTATTTAAAAGATTTGGTAATTGTTATGGTCTCAATTTATTGTAAGTCAAGTCAAGGCAGGAATACGAGTTAATTCTGCCATCTATTTTTGTGTGAGCTTGAAACACTTTGGAGGATTAGACTCTAGGGACCCGAGATTTTCCAGTGACAATTTGTTTCACTGAGCTCTTTATTATATCAAGGGAACTGTCATAGGACACTCTTGATTTGTTGGTGAGAAGATTGGATGGTCAAGTGACCCCATTCTACTTACTGTTTGCTCGAAGCCGGCATAGAACCCTTCGTTTTAATTAATACATATTGTTTAATTGAAGCACGGATCGAGCCCTCTGGTTTATTTACAGTTTGAGCGGAGCAGGAATTGAACCCTCCATTTTCTTTAATACCCGTTTCATTTCCCCTGATAGTTTAAGTTATTCTTGCAAACATGGAGGAATACCAGTTTTGGATGAATGCTGGAAGTGAGTTAGGAATAACAGGGAAAAATTTAGAATCTTTCATTAGCGCTAAGATCCAGGAAAGAGAGAGAAGAGAGACTGAAATGGAAAGAGAAGAAGAAAAGATGAGAGAGAGAATCGAAAGAGAAGAGAAAAAGTAGAGAGAGAGAATCGAAAGAGAAGAGAAAACGGAGAAAGAGAACCTTGAAAGACAGGAGAAAAAGGAGAGAGAGAGAATTGAGAGAGAAATCCAAGAAAGACAGTTAGAAAGAGAAAGAGAAGACAAAAAGGAGCGTGATAGACTTGATTGTGAAGAAAGAGCTAGAGAACGTGAGGAACAGGCTAAAATACGTGAGGAACAGGCTAAAATACGTGAGGAACAGGCTAAAATACGTGAGGAAAAAGCTAGAGAACTTGAGTTAATAGAGAGAGAAAAGGATTGCGAGCTCGAAAAAGCTCGCCTTGAATTTGAGAATAAAAAGTTAACTCTTACACAACAACAATTAGAGGAAGGAGTAATTGAACACCATGCAGCTAGTGCACATATTCCAACACCTAATTTACCTCCCTTCACAGAGGGGGAAGACATAACTTCATACATTATCAGGTTTGAAAATACCGCTACCCTCTGTGAATGGCCTGCTGACACCTGGGCTACCAGGTTAGGAATGTTATTTTCTGGTACAGCCTTGAATATCTATGCAACTTTGTCGCAGGATATCATATGTAATTATAACCTACTGAAGAAGGCAATCCTTAAAGCATATCAAAAAACCACTAATTCTTATAGGAAAGATTTCAGGTATGCCACCTTACAGCCTGGCCAGAACTTTCAGCAGTTACAGGTAACACTCGTTTGTTCGACTTTTGGATAGAGAGTTCAGGAATTGATCACAGTTATGAATCTCTTAGAGACTTCACGGTTGCTGACCAGTTCCTGACAGCTCTTCCCCATCAGATACGAACATTCATCAGAGAACATAACCTGATTAAAGCTGAGGAAGTTGCTGAGGCTGGTGACCTGTATGCTGAGGCTCACAATTCCTGTAAAGACCTAAAGGGATCGAACCCTAAGGGCAAGGGTTCATCACACCTTAAGAAATCAAAGCCTCTAGTGGAAAGTAAAATGACTTCTTTTATTCCTGTTTGTCATTTGTGTGGTGTTAAGGGACATAAACGTCTAGATTGTCCTTCTAAGAAGGTCCAAAAAGTTGGAAGATGTTTTAAAGACTATAATGACCAAGCACCCTTCTGTTCAGGAACAGTTAATGGACTTAATGTATCTACCATTTTACGAGACACTGGATGCACATGTATAGTCATTTCTGATAAGCTGTTTCCTAACCTTAAAGAAACTCATTCCTCTGCTATACTTTCAGGCTACTTGGGCCGTACAGACACTTTTCCTACCATCCGTTGTTACATTAGGTCTAAATGGTTCACAGGTTGGTCTAAAGCCGTACTAGCTCCCATCACTTCTTGCTCCGTACTAATAGGTAATGTAAAAGGTGCCATTCTTCCTTCTGAGGTTGACCTTTCATCACCAAAGGTGGACATAAGTGTTTCAGATCCTCTTCCTGTAGAGTCAGAGAAGCCCCTCGAAAGTTCAGATGAGACAATGTCTCGTGAGATTCATGTGGGATTAAAAACCAGTGATGCTACTCTCGAAAGCGAGGTAGTAGGATCACCGGTTCACTTGTTAGATGAAAGTGAAGATATCACCTCCGATACTATAAATGTCTTGACTAGGGCTCAGACCAAAGCCCAGGCTTCTCCTACTGTCCATCCTTTGATTTTCCCTGACTTTAAGCCTTAGACATATCGAAGGACTCCTTTGTCAATTTACAACGTAATTGCCCTTCTCTTCAGAATTGCCATAATGCCGCTAAACAAAATCAAGTTATCCAAAGGAAAAACTTTTCATATAAATTTGAATATATAAAAGGTATGTTGTACAAGTCAGTATTCAAATTAAATTCAGATGAGATAGACTATTCCATCTTAGTTGTTCCAAGTCAATGCAGAGAGACTGTTCTTAAAATGGCTCATGACCTGCCAGTGGCCGGACATTTCTTGCATCGTAAAACCTTAAATAAAATTTGGGAAACCTATTTTTGGCCAAAAATGTCCTCAGATGTCACTACCTATTGTAGATCGTGTAAAGTTTGCCAACTGTCATCCTCCCGAGGCACCAGGCGAGTACCTATGGTCAAAATGCCAGTCTTTACGGTACCTTTTGAAAGAGTTGCTATTGACATCGTTGGTCCTTTATCTCCACTTTCATCTGGAGGACATAGATATATATTAACATTAGTTGATTATGCTTCGAGTTTCCCTGAAGCCATACCCTTAAAGACCATAACTACTACAGAGGTAGCTGAAGCCCTTTTGTCCATCTTCTCCAGAGTGGGCATCCCTAGAGAAATTTTGTCTGATCGTGGGACACAATTCACATCTGACTTAATGCAACATCTATACCAACTTCTGGGAGTGAAGCCTCTCTTCACCACACCCTATCATCCCAGCTGTAATGGGAGGATTGAGCACCAGCATTCGATTCTCAAGTCCATTTTAAGGAAACTTTGCTCCCTTAAACCTAAGGAGTGGCATCGTTACCTACCCTGTGCTTTGTTTGCCATGAGGGAAGTTCCCAGTGACTCTTTGGGGTTTTCACCTTTTGAACTTCTGTATGGTAGACAGGCCACAGGCCCATTCTCCATCCTTCATGACTTATGGACTAATGAGGAGGTGAGTGCTGAGGTTCAGTCTTCTTGCCAGTTTCTCTTTGACCTTAGATCCAAACTTGAGGAGACCTCTGACATAGTTTCGAAAAACCTAAGCTTGTCAATGGACCAATACAAAATCTATTTTGATTCCAAAAGTCAGAGGAGAAGTTTTAAAGTAGGGGAAGAAGTTCTTGTACTTTTGCCGATCAAGTCAAATAAATTATTAGTAGCATGGAAAGGTCCACATAAAGTATTAAAAATTTATGGGAAAGTTGACTACGTCATAGAAGTCAAAAGGAAACCTAAGCTTTATCATACCAACATCCTTAAGAAATATTACCGAAGAAATTCGGTTAACTGCCTTAATAACTTTGACTTAGTTTTTCCACACGAACTTGATACAACTGAAGAATGTAAGGTGTGCGTAATTGGCTTCTCTAACTTAGACTATGATGAAGAACTACATGACTTGGTGACTCTTGACCACTCGGACGCAACCAACATTAATATTAATGAATCTTTGGATGACCATAAGAGACATGAACTACTTCAATGTGTGAGTAACTTTTCAGACGTCTTTACTGATATTCCAGGTGTTACCTCCACGGTAGTCCATAAGATTGACTTAGTGACGGACAATCCTATCAAACGAAAATTATACCCAGTTCCAGTTCACCTTAGGGATGCATTTGACCGAGAGGTAGACAAATTATTAAAACTAAAGATCATTGAACCTTCAGTATCTGTATATTGCTCACCAGTAGTCATGGTTAAGAAGGAGAATAATTCATATAGACTTGCTATTGACTTCATAGGCCTTAATGCTATAACTCGGTGGGATGCTGAGCCTATGCCCTTAATAGATAGCGATCTACACAAATTTTATGACTCTTCCTTCTTTTCAGAGATTGATATTGCGCAGGCATATCATCAAGTAATGTTAGATCCTTCTTCTAAGCAGTACACCGCTTTTCCTACACACCAAGGACTGATGCAATATAGAACTATGCCCTTCGGTTTGGTAACTGCTTGCGTTACCTACGTGAGACTGATGAGAAAGGTCTTGGGTAATATGCCAAATGTTTCAGTTTATTTTGATAACATTTACATAATGACATCCACGTGGGACGAACATATTCAAACATTAACATCAGTTTTGCGTAGGTTACGCTTACATGGCCTCACTGCCAAGCCGAAGAAATGCTTCCTTGGGTATAACAAGATTAGATATCTTGGACTGATACTTTATAATAACTCTCTGCAGCCTCTCCCCAGTAAGATCAAAGCTTTATTAGAATTTAAATTCCCCAAAACCAAGAAGCTCATGCGTAGCTTTCTTGGTTCTGTAAATTTTTATGCACGGTTTATCCCAAACCTTACTGATCTTACAGGCATCTTATCCGACTTCCTTAAAAAGTCTGTGAAGGAACCTCTTGAACTTTCCGACGTAGCTCGGGAAAAGTTTAATGAGATTAAAGTATCTTTTTGAAAGACCCTATACTTAAGATTCCAGATATTAATAAAACATTTTGTTTTAGAACTGATGCCTCCAATACTGGCTTAGGTGCGGTGCTACTACAATACCATGATGGTACTCCCTTCCCTGTATGCTTCCTAAGCCGGAAACTCCTTCCCGCAGAAACGAGATACTCCACCATAGAAAAGGAATGTTTAGCCCTTGTGTGGGGTATCTCCAAACTTAAATTATATTTGCTGGGAAAAGAATTCATTTTAGAAACGGACCACAAACCTTTGATATACCTAGAAACTTTTAAGGGAACCAACAGTCGCCTCTTGAGGTGGACATTGGCACTCCAGGCTTTTAAGTTCCATATTGTGTATATCAATGGTTCATCCAATTATTTCTCTGACTTGTTAAGTCGTGACAGTCAGTAGAAGATTTCTGGCCTGGTGACTAAAGTTCCCGCTTCACACACGGAAGTCCCAGGTTCGATTCCCGGCGGATTGAAACATTTCGACACGTTTCCTTACACCTGTTGTCCTGTTCACCTAGCAGCAAATAGGTACCTGGGTGTTAGTCGACTGGTGTGGGTCGCATCCTGGGGGACAAGATTAAGGACCCCAATGGAAATAAGTTAGACAGTCCTCGATGACGCACTGACTTTCTTGGGTTATCCTGGGTGGCTAACCCTCCGGGGTTAAAAATCCGAACGAAATCTTTTTTTATTTTTTATTATCACACCGGCCGATTCCCACCAAGGCAGGGCGGCCCGAAAAAGAAAAACTCTCACCATCACCCACTCCATCACTGTCCTGCCAGAAGGGTGCTTTACACTACAGTTTTTAAACTGCAACATTAACACCCCTCCTTCAGAGTGCAGGCACTGTACTTCCCATCTCCAGGACTCAAGTCCGGCCTGCCGGTTTCCCTGAATCCGTTCATAAATGTTACTTTGCTCACACTCCAACAGCACGTCAAGTATTAAAAACCATTTGTCTCCATTCACTCCTATCAAACACGCTCACGCATGCCTGCTGGAAGTCCAAGCCCCTCGCACACAAAACCTCCTTTACCCCCTCCCTCCAACCCTTCCTAGGCCGACCCCTACCCCGCCTTCCTTCCACTACAGACTGATACACTCTTGAAGTCATTCTGTTTCGCTCCATTCTCTCTACATGTCCGAACCACCTCAACAACCCTTCCTCAGCCCTCTGGACAACAGTTTTGGTAATCCCGCACCTCCTCCTAACTTCCAAACTACGAATTCTCTGCATTATATTCACACCACACATTGCCCTCAGACATGACATCTCCACTGCCTCCAGCCTTCTCCTCGCTGCAACATTCATCACCCACGCTTCACACCCATATAAGAGCGTTGGTAAAACTATACTCTCATACATTCCCCTCTTTGCCTCCAAGGACAAAGTTCTTTGTCTCCACAGACTCCTAAGTGCACCACTCACTCTTTTTCCCTCATCAATTCTATGATTCACCTCATCTTTCATAGACCCATCCGCTGACACGTCCACTCCCAAATATCTGAATACGTTCACCTCCTCCATACTCTCTCCCTCCAATCTGATATTTAATCTTTCATCACCTAATCTTTTTGTTATCCTCATAACCTTACTCTTTCCTGTATTCACCTTTAATTTTCTTCTTTTGCACACCCTACCAAATTCATCCACCAATCTCTGCAACTTCTCTTCAGAATCTCCCAAGAGCACAGTGTCATCAGCAAAGAGCAGCTGTGACAACTCCCACTTTGTGTGTGATTCTTTATCTTTTAACTCCACGCCTCTTGCCAAGACCCTCGCATTTACTTCTCTTACAACCCCATCTATAAATATATTAAACAACCACGGTGACATCACACATCCTTGTCTAAGGCCTACTTTTACTGGGAAAAAATTTCCCTTTTTCCTACATACTCTAACTTGAGCCTCACTATCCTCGTAAAAACTCTTCACTGCTTTCAGTAACCTACCTCCTACACCATACACTTGCAACATCTGCCACATTGCCCCCCTATCCACCCTGTCATACGCCTTTTCCAAATCCATAAATGCCACAAAGACCTCTTTAGCCTTATCTAAATACTGTTCACTTATATGTTTCACTGTAAACACCTGGTCCACACACCCCCTACCTTTCCTAAAGCCTCCTTGTTCATCTGCTATCCTATTCTCCGTCTTACTCTTAATTCTTTCAATTATAACTCTACCATACACTTTACCAGGTACACTCAAAAGACTTATCCCCCTATAATTTTTGCACTCTCTTTTATCCCCTTTGCCTTTATACAAAGGAACTATGCATGCTCTCTGCCAATCCCTAGGTACCTTACCTTCTTCCATACATTTATTAAATAATTGCACCAACCACTCCAAAACTATATCCCCACCTGCTTTTAACATTTCTATCTTCATCCCATCAATCCCGGCTGCCTTACCCCCTTTCATTTTACCTACTGCCTCACGAACTTCCCCCACACTCACAACTGGCTCTTCCTCACTCCTACAAGATGTTATTCCTCCTTGCCCTATACACGAAATGACAGCTTCCCTATCTTCATCAACATTTAACAATTCCTCAAAATATTCCTTCCATCTTCCCAATACCTCTAACTCTCCATTTAATAACTCTCCTCTCCTATTTTTAACTGACAAATCCATTTGTTCTCTAGGCTTTCTTAACTTGTTAATCTCACTCCAAAACTTTTTCTTATTTTCAACAAAATTTGTTGATAACATCTCACCCACTCTCTCATTTGCTCTCTTTTTACATTGCTTCACCACTCTCTTAACTTCTCTCTTTTTCTCCATATACTCTTCCCTCCTTGCATCACTTCTACTTTGTAAAAACTTCTCATATGCTAACTTTTTCTCCCTTACTACTCTCTTTACATCATCATTCCACCAATCGCTCCTCTTCCCTCCTGCACCCACTTTCCTGTAACCACAAACTTCTGCTGAACACTCTAACACTACATTTTTAAACCTACCCCATACCTCTTCGACCCCATTGCCTATGCTCTCATTAGCCCATCTATCCTCCAATAGCTGTTTATATCTTACCCTAACTGCCTCCTCTTTTAGTTTATAAACCTTCACCTCTCTCTTCCCTGATGTTTCTATTCTCCTTGTATCCCATCTACCTTTTACTCTCAGTGTAGCTACAACTAGAAAGTGATCTGATATATCTGTGGCCCCTCTATAAACATGTACATCCTGAAGTCTACTCAACAGTCTTTTATCTACCAATACATAATCCAACAAACTACTGTCATTTCGCCCTACATCATATCGTGTATACTTATTTATCCTCTTTTTCTTAAAATATGTATTACCTATAACTAAACCCCTTTCTATACAAAGTTCAATCAAAGGGCTCCCATTATCATTTACACCTGGCACCCCAAACTTACCTACCACACCCTCTCTAAAAGTTTCTCCTACTTTAGCATTCAAGTCCCCTACCACAATTACTCTCTCACTTGGTTCAAAGGCTCCTATACATTCACTTAACATCTCCCAAAATCTCTCTCTCTCCTCTGCATTCCTCTCTTCTCCAGGTGCATACACGCTTATTATGACCCACTTCTCGCATCCAACCTTTACTTTAATCCACATAATTCTTGAATTTACACATTCATATTCTCTTTTCTCCTTCCATAACTGATCATTTAACATTACTGCTACCCCTTCCTTTGCTCTAACTCTCTCAGATACTCCAGATTTAATCCCATTTATTTCCCCCCACTGAAACTCTCCTACCCCCTTCAGCTTTGTTTCGCTTAGGGCCAGGACATCCAACTTCTTTTCATTCATAACATCAGCAATCATCTGTTTCTTGTCATCCGCACTACATCCACGCAAATTTAAGCAACCCAGTTTTATAAAGTTTTTCTTCTTCTCTTTTTTAGTAATTGTATACAGGAGAAGGGGTTACTAGCCCATTGCTCCCGGCATTTTAGTCGCCTCATACGACACGCATGGCTTACGGAGGAAAGATTCTTTTCCACTTCCCCATGGACAATAGAAGAAATAAAAAAGAACAAGAGCTATTTAGAAAAAGGAGAAAAACCTAGATGTATGTATATATATATATGCATGTGCGTGTCTGTGAAGTGTGACCAAAGTGTAAGTAGGAGTAGCAAGATATCCCTGTTATCTTAGCGTGTTTATGAGACAGAAAAAGAAACCAGCAATCCTACCATCATGCAAAACAGTTACAGGTTTTTGTTTCACAGTCATCTGGCAGGACGGTAGTACTTCCCTGGGTGGTTGCTGTCTACCAACCTACTTATATATCTTATATGTTAGAACTTTTTCCTTGCCTATTCTTCTTATACTCCTTGACTATAAGTCTTGGTATTGGGGAGTGTGAGGGAAAAGTTCAATTGATAGGAGTAGAGAGAGAGTATATAGTAACAATAGTTTCATTGCCGGCTACTTGTTAAGGTAGGGTAAGTCTAGCTCCTGCTATCCCTTCCCCTCCTTCTTCCCCCCCCCGAAAGGTGACGTGTGGGGCTCTGGTCCAAACAGTAATCACTAGACTCACAGCTCCCAGCACTACTGTAAGTACATGCCTGCCTTGTATTCTAGTGGATTTATTGGTTAAAAGCTTCACTTTTAACCAATAATAAACTTAGTCCTTTCAGTCTTGCTCTATGTTGACTGTTGTAATAATCACCACATCTTTCAGGTATTGTACTTATCATGGAGAGTGATTTCTTAAGCAGTGAGTAACCTGTCTATCTTTCCAGCTTGGATGACAGAGAGGGTCACCTGCCAATCAACGAGTAGAACTGATGGAGATGGACTAACGTCCTGAGACTTCCCCTTATTGGATTTAATTACCTGTGCACCTGCATGAAATTGCAGGACGTAACCCCACATCATTACAGCGGTAAAGAACCTGCTTTCCTGTCATCGGGATAGAATACTCAAGGCTATACTGTGAAGAACTAACCAGTGGGTTGTAACCAACACCTGCGACCCCCCCCCCATCATCGGCAACGGCTACGATTTCAACAAGCAGTGTCACCAACACCAGACACCCAAGTTTTATATTAGCGTTGAATTCAGTTATCATTTATATTTTTCATTTTTCATTTTCTTTAATGTAGGATTAATATTTCACATTTAAGTGTTTTATATTTTATATTTTCTATATAATAAAGTGTTTATGTTTGTCTGTTATTATTTCTTTTTCTATTCATTAATTTTCCTGATTAGGAGCCAGCCTTGGTAATACTGTCTGAAGTTGTTACAGGGCTGAGTAAGCCTTCATATATATATATTTTTATATATATATATATATATATATATATATATATATATATATATATATATATATATATATATATATATATATATATATATATATATATATATATATATCGTGCCGAATAGGCAGAACTTGCTATCTTGGCTTAAATAGCAACGCTCATCTTGCCATATAGGACAAGTGAAAATTTGTGTATGCAATACTTTCGCCAAAATCATTCTGAACCTAACGAAAAAAACATATTTCACTGTGTTTCTTTAGTATTAAATTATTGTAAACAAATCTAAAAAATATATAGTTGGGTTTGGCTAAAATAAATTGTTCTTTTTATAAGGTTAGGAAAGTTTTGTAAGATTCTTTTGGTGCAAAATTAAAAAAAATTACATCAACATTAATGAAAAAAATATGTCTTTAAACGTATAAGAGATAATTTTAGAAAGAACTTAATTTTAAATGAGTTCTTGCTAATTGACCAGTTTTACATATTCGGCACGACATATATATATATATATATATATATATATATATATATATTTTTTTTTTTTATTATCACACCGGCCGATTCCCACCAAGGCAGGGTGGCCCGAAAAAGAAAAACTTTCACCATCATTCACTCCATCACTGTCTTGCCAGAAGGGTGCTTTACACTACAGTTTTTAAACTGCAACATTAACACCCCTCCTTCAGAGTGCAGGCACTGTACTTCCCATCTCCAGGACTCAAGTCCGGCCTGCCGGTTTCCCTGAATCCCTTCATAAATGTTACTTTGCTCACACTCCAACAGCACGTCAAGTATTAAAAACCATTTGTCTCCATTCACTCCTATCAAACACGCTCACGCATGCCTGCTGGAAGTCCAAGCCCCTCGCACACAAAACCTCCTTTACCCCCTCCCTCCAACCCTTCCTAGGCCGACCCCTACCCCGCCTTCCTTCCACTACAGACTGATACACTCTTGAAGTCATTCTGTTTCGCTCCATTCTCTCTACATGTCCGAACCACCTCAACAACCCTTCCTCAGCCCTCTGGACAACAGTTTTGGTAATCCCGCACCTCCTCCTAACTTCCAAACTACGAATTCTCTGCATTATATTCACACCACACATTGCCCTCAGACATGACATCTCCACTGCCTCCAGCCTTCTCCTCGCTGCAACATTCATCACCCACGCTTCACACCCATATAAGAGCGTTGGTAAAACTATACTCTCATACATTCCCCTCTTTGCCTCCAAGGACAAAGTTCTTTGTCTCCACAGACTCCTAAGTGCACCACTCACTCTTTTTCCCTCATCAATTCTATGATTCACCTCATCTTTCATAGACCCATCCGCTGACACGTCCACTCCCAAATATCTGAATACGTTCACCTCCTCCATACTCTCTCCCTCCAATCTGATATTCAATCTTTCATCACCTAATCTTTTTGTTATCCTCATAACCTTACTCTTTCCTGTATTCACCTTTAATTTTCTTCTTTTGCACACCCTACCAAATTCATCCACCAATCTCTGCAACTTCTCTTCAGAATCTCCCAAGAGCACAGTGTCATCAGCAAAGAGCAGCTGTGACAACTCCCACTTTGTGTGTGATTCTTTATCTTTTAACTCCACGCCTCTTGCCAAGACCCTCGCATTTACTTCTCTTACAACCCCATCTATAAATATATTAAACAACCACGGTGACATCACACATCCTTGTCTAAGGCCTACTTTTACTGGGAAATAATTTCCCTCTTTCCTACATACTCTAACTTGAGCCTCACTATCCTCGTAAAAACTCTTCACTGCTTTCAGTAACCTACCTCCTACACCATACACTTGCAACATCTGCCACATTGCCCCCCTATCCACCCTGTCATACGCCTTTTCCAAATCCATAAATGCCACAAAGACCTCTTTAGCCTTATCTAAATACTGTTCACTTATATGTTTCACTGTAAACACCTGGTCCACACACCCCCTACCTTTCCTAAAGCCTCCTTGTTCATCTGCTATCCTATTCTCCGTCTTACTCTTAATTCTTTCAATTATAACTCTACCATACACTTTACCAGGTACACTCAACAGACTTATCCCCCTATAATTTTTGCACTCTCTTTTATCCCCTTTGCCTTTATACAAAGGAACTATGCATGCTCTCTGCCAATCCCTAGGTACCTTACCCTCTTCCATACATTTATTAAATAATTGCACCAACCACTCCAAAACTATATCCCCACCTGCTTTTAACATTTCTATCTTTATCCCATCAATCCCGGCTGCCTTACCCCCTTTCATTTTACCTACTGCCTCACGAACTTCCCCCACACTCACAACTGGCTCTTCCTCACTCCTACAAGATGTTATTCCTCCTTGCCCTATACACGAAATCACAGCTTCCCTATCTTCTTCAACATTTAACAATTCCTCAAAATATTCCTTCCATCTTCCCAATACCTCTAGCTCTCCATTTAATAACTCTCCTCTCCTATTTTTAACTGACAAATCCATTTGTTCTCTAGGCTTTCTTAACTTGTTAATCTCACTCCAAAACTTTTTCTTATTTTCAACAAAATTTGTTGATAACATCTCACCCACTCTCTCATTTGCTCTCTTTTTACATTGCTTCACCACTCTCTTAACTTCTCTCTTTTTCTCCATATACTCTTCCCTCCTTGCATCACTTCTACTTTGTAAAAACTTCTCATATGCTAACTTTTTCTCCCTTACTACTCTCTTTACATCATCATTCCACCAATCGCTCCTCTTCCCTCCTGCACCCACTTTCCTGTAACCACAAACTTCTGCTGAACACTCTAACACTACATTTTTAAACCTACCCCATACCTCTTCGACCCCATTGCCTATGCTCTCATTAGCCCATCTATCCTCCAATAGCTGTTTATATCTTACCCTAACTGCCTCCTCTTTTAGTTTATAAACCTTCACCTCTCTCTTCCCTGATGCTTCTATTCTCCTTGTATCCCATCTACCTTTTACTCTCAGTGTAGCTACAACTAGAAAGTGATCTGATATATCTGTGGCCCCTCTATAAACATGTACATCCTGAAGTCTACTCAACAGTCTTTTATCTACCAATACATAATCCAACAAACTACTGTCATTTCGCCCTACATCATATCGTGTATACTTATTTATCCTCTTTTTCTTAAAATATGTATTACCTATAACTAAACCCCTTTCTATACAAAGTTCAATCAAAGGGCTCCCATTATCATTTACACCTGGCACCCCAAACTTACCTACCACACCCTCTCTAAAAGTTTCTCCTACTTTAGCATTCAAGTCCCCTACCACAATTACTCTCTCACTTGGTTCAAAGGCTCCTATACATTCACTTAACATCTCCCAAAATCTCTCTCTCTCCTCTGCATTCCTCTCTTCTCCAGGTGCATACACGCTTATTATGACCCACTTCTCGCATCCAACCTTTACTTTAATCCACATAATTCTTGAATTTACACATTCATATTCTCTTTTCTCCTTCCATAACTGATCATTTAACATTACTGCTACCCCTTCCTTTGCTCTAACTCTCTCAGATACTCCAGATTTAATCCCATTTATTTCCCCCCACTGAAACTCTCCTACCCCCTTCAGCTTTGTTTCGCTTAGGGCCAGGACATCCAACTTCTTTTCATTCATAACATCAGCAATCATCTGTTTCTTGTCATCCGCACTACATCCACGCACATTTAAGCAACCCAGTTTTATAAAGTTTTTCTTCTTCTCTTTTTTAGTAATTGTATACAGGAGAAGGGGTTACTAGCCCATTGCTCCCGGCATTTTAGTCGCCTCATACGACACGCATGGCTTACGGAGGAAAGATTCTTTTCCACTTCCCCATGGACAATAGAAGAAATAAAAAGAACAAGAGCTATTTAGAAAAAGGAGAAAAACCTAGATGTATGTATATATATATATGCATGTGCGTGTCTGTGAAGTGTGACCAAAGTGTAAGTAGGAGTAGCAAGATATCCCTGTCATCTAGCGTGTTTATGAGACAGAAAAAGAAACCAGCAATCCTACCATCATGCAAAACAGTTACAGGTTTTTGTTTCACAGTCATCTGGCAGGACGGTAGTACTTCCCTGGGTGGTTGCTGTCTACCAACCTACTACCTATATATATATATATATATACATATATATACATACATATATATATATATATATATATATATATATATATATATATGGAGGAATGATGATGTAAAGAGAGTAGTAAGGGAGAAAAAGTTAGCATATGAGAAGTTTTTACAAAGTAGAAGTGATGCAAGGAGGGAAGAGTATATGGAGAAAAAGAGAGAGGTTAAGAGAGTGGTGAAGCAATGTAAAAAGAGAGCAAATGAGAGAGTGGGTGAGATGTTATCAACAAATTTTGTTGAAAATAAGAAAAAGTTTTGGAGTGAGATTAACAAGTTAAGAAAGCCTAGACAACAAATGGATTTGTCAGTTAAAAATAGGACAGGAGAGTTATTAAATGGAGAGTTAGAGGTATTGGGAAGATGGAGGGAATATTTTGAGGAATTGTTAAATGTTGATGAAGATAGGGAAGCTGTGATTTCGTGTATAGGGCAAGGAGGAATAACATCTTGTAGGAGTGAGGAAGAGCCAGTTGTGAGTGTGGGGGAAGTTCGTGAGGCAGTAGGTAAAATGAAAGGGGGTAAGGCAGCCGGGATTGATGGGATAAAGATAGAAATGTTAAAAGCAGGAGGGGATATAGTTTTGGAGTGGTTGGTGCAATTATTTAATAAATGTATGGAAGAGGGTAAGGTACCTAGGGATTGGCAGAGAGCATGCATAGTTCCTTTGTATAAAGGCAAAGGGGATAAAAGAGAGTGCAAAAATTATAGGGGGATAAGTCTTTTGAGTGTACCTGGTAAAGTGTATGGTAGAGTTATAATTGAAAGAATTAAGAGTAAGACGGAGAATAGGATAGCAG
The DNA here is from genome assembly GCF_038502225.1 of Cherax quadricarinatus. Lineage (NCBI taxonomy): Eukaryota > Metazoa > Arthropoda > Malacostraca > Decapoda > Parastacidae > Cherax > Cherax quadricarinatus. Next base: position 34,832,159 of record NC_091319.1, read on the forward strand.
ATGAACAAGGAGGCTTTAGGAAAGGTAGGGGGTGTGTGGACCAGGTGTTTACAGTGAAACATATAAGTGAACAGTATTTAGATAAGGCTAAAGAGGTCTTTGTGGCATTTATGGATTTGGAAAAGGCGTATGACAGGGTGGATAGGGGGGCAATGTGGCAGATGTTGCAAGTGTATGGTGTAGGAGGTAGGTTACTGAAAGCAGTGAAGAGTTTTTACGAGGATAGTGAGGCTCAAGTTAGAGTATGTAGGAAAGAGGGAAATTTTTTTCCCAGTAAAAGTAGGCCTTAGACAAGGATGTGTGATGTCACCGTGGTTGTTTAATATATTTATAGATGGGGTTGTAAGAGAAGTAAATGCGAGGGTCTTGGCAAGAGGCGTGGAGTTAAAAGATAAAGAATCACACACAAAGTGGGAGTTGTCACAGCTGCTCTTTGCTGATGACACTGTGCTCTTGGGAGATTCTGAAGAGAAGTTGCAGAGATTGGTGGATGAATTTGGTAGGGTGTGCAAAAGAAGAAAATTAAAGGTGAATACAGGAAAGAGTAAGGTTATGAGGATAACAAAAAGATTAGGTGATGAAAGATTGAATATCAAATTGGAGGGAGAGAGTATGGAGGAGGTGAACGTATTCAGATATTTGGGAGTGGACGTGTCAGCGGATGGGTCTATGAAAGATGAGGTGAATCATAGAATTGATGAGGGAAAAAGAGTGAGTGGTGCACTTAGGAGTCTGTGGAGACAAAGAACTTTGTCCTTGGAGGCAAAGAGGGGAATGTATGAGAGTATAGTTTTACCAACGCTCTTATATGGGTGTGAAGCATGGGTGATGAATGTTGCAGCGAGGAGAAGGCTGGAGGCAGTGGAGATGTCATGTCTGAGGGCAATGTGTGGTGTGAATATAATGCAGAGAATTCGTAGTTTGGAAGTTAGGAGGAGGTGCGGGATTACCAAAACTGTTGTCCAGAGGGTTGAGGAAGGGTTGTTGAGGTGGTTCGGACATGTAGAGAGAATGGAGCGAAACAGAATGATTTCAAGAGTGTATCAGTCTGTAGTGGAAGGAAGGCGGGGTAGGGGTCGGCCTAGGAAAGGTTGGAGGGAGGGGGTAAAGGAGCTTTTGTGTGCGAGGGGCTTGGACTTCCAGCAGGCATGCATGAGCGTGTTTGATAGGAGTGAATGGAGACAAATGGTTTTTAATACTTGACGTGCTGTTGGAGTGTGAGCAAAGTAACATTTATGAAGGGATTCAGGGAAACCGGCAGGCCGGACTTGAGTCCTGGAGATGGGAAGTACAGTGCCTGCACTCTGAAGGAGGGGTGTTAATGTTGCAGTTTAAAAACTGTAGTGTAAAGCACCCTTCTGGCAAGACAGTGATGGAGTGAATGATGGTGAAAGTTTTTCTTTTTCGGGCCACCCTGCCTTGGTGGGAATCGGCCAGTGTGATAATAATAATAATAATAATATATATATATATATATATATATATATATATATATATATATATATAGAGAGAGAGAGAGAGAGAGAGAGAGAGAGAGAGAGAGAGAGAGAGAGAGAGGCAGGGTGGCCCAAAAAGAAAAACAAAATTTTCTCTTTTTAACTTCAGTAATGTATACTGGATAAGGGGTTATTAGCCCTTTGCTCCCGGGCATTTTAGTCGCCTCTTACAACACGCATGGCTTATGGAGGAAGAATTCTGTTCCACTTCCCCATGGAGATAAGAGGAAATAAACAAGAATAAGAACTAGCCAGAACATGGAAGAAAACTCAGAGTGGTGTGTATATATGTGCTTTTACCTGTATGTGCTGTGAGACCTAAGTGTATGTAGAAGTAGCAAGACCTACCTGAAATCTTGCATGTTTATGAGACAGAAAAAGACACCAGCAAATCTACCATCATGTACAACAATTATAGGCATCCGTTCTACACTTAGCAGTACGGTCGTACCTCCCAGGGTGGTTCTTGTCTATCAACCTACTAACTACAAATTTAGTGTGTCGTGGGGTCGAATCCTGGAATGCCGCAGTTTTGTAAAAGGAGTGTATGTATATACACAAATAACCCGCGCATTGAAGAGGCGAACTTTCGACGACGTTTCGGTCCAACTTGGACCATTCAAGGTATTGTGGCTTTTTTGTCTGAGAATTCTATTTATTTATTTATCATAAACAGCGGTCGTCTCAAACCAAAGTCTGGGTACTCAAAACACAAGAAACACTTTCCCCATCTCTCACTCAATAACCTGAAGACTGCAAGACTACAGGAACTGTGACTTCCTCTTTCAAGACTGTAGGAACTGTGCCTTCCTCTTTCAAGACTACAGGAACTGTGACTTCCTCTTTCAAGACTGTAGGAACTGTGCCTTCCTCTTTCAAGACTACAGGAACTGTGACTTCCTCTTTCAAGACTGTAGGAACTGTACCTTCCTCTTTCAAGACTGCAGGAACTGTCCCATCCTCTTTCAAGACTGCAGGAACTGTCCCATCCTCTTTCAAGACTGTAGGAACTGTGACATCCTCCTTCAAGAATACAGTAACTGTGACATCCTCCTTCAAGACTACCGAAACTGTGACATCATCCTTCAAGACTGAAGTAATTGTGACATCCTACTTCAAAACTGCAGGAACTGTGACTTCCAAATTCAAGATTGTAGGAACTGTAGCTTCCTCCTTCAAGGCTGCAGGAACTGTGACTTCAACTTTCAAGACTGCAGGAACTGTGACATCCTAGCTCAAGACTGCAGGAACTGTACCTTTCTCCTTCAAGACTTCAGGAACTGTGACTTCCACATTCAAGACTGCAGGAACAGTGACTTCCTCGTTCATGACTGCAGGAACTGTACCTTAATCCTTCAAGACTGCAGGGACTGTGACATCCTCCCTAAAGACTGATGGAACTGTGACTTCCACCTCCAAGACTGCAGGAACTGTGACTTCCAACTTCAAGACTGCAGGAACTGTGACGTACTCTTTTAAGACTGCAGAAACTGTACGTTCCTCCTTCAAAACCTCAGAACTATACCGTCCTCCTTCGAGACTGCAGGAACTGTGACTTGCACCTTCAAGAATGCAGGAATAGTACCTAACACCTTCAATATTGGAGGAACTGTGACTTCAACCTTCAAGACTGAAGGAATAGTACCTACCTACTTCAATATTGGTGGAACTGTGACTTGCACTTTCAAAACTCCAGGAACTGTGACTTCCTTCTTCAAGACTGCAGGAACTGTGACTTCCACTTTCAAGACTGCAGGAACTGTGAGTACCTCCTACATGACTATAGGAACTGTGTCTTCCACCTTGAAGACTGCAGAAACTGTGACTTCCACCTCTAAGACTGCAGATCTGTGACTTCCACGTTCAATATTGTTAGAACTGTGACTTCCACCTTCAAGACAGCAGGACCCGTCACTTCCACCTTCAAGATTGCAGGAACCTGTACCTTCATCATTCAAGACTGCTAGAACTGCACCTTCCTCCTTCAAGACTGCAGGAACTGTACCTTCTTCCTTCAAGACTGCAGGAACTGTACCTTCCTCCTTCGAGACTGCAGGAAGTGAGACTTCCACCCTCAAAACTGCGGGAACTGTGCCTTCCTAATTTAAGATTGCAGGAACTGTGACTTCCAACTTCAAGCTTGCATGAACTGTACCTTCCACATTCAAAACTGAAAGAACTGTGACTTCAACCTTCAAGACAGCAGGAACTGTGACTTCCACCTTCAAGACTGCAGGAACTGTGATTTCCTCCATCAAGACTGCAGGAACTATGACTTCCACCTTCGAGTCTGCAGGAACTGTGCTTTCTCTCTTCAATATTGCAGGAACTGTCACTTCCACCTTCAATACTGCAGGAACTGTGACTTCTACTTTCAAGACTGCAGGAACTGTGACTTCTACCTTCAGGAGTGCAGGAACTGTACCTTCCTTCTTCAAAAGTGCAGGAACTGTGACTTCCTCCTTCAAGACTGCAGGAACTATGACTTTTACCTTTAAGACTGCAGGAACTGTGACTTCCACCTTCAGGACAGCAGGAACTGTACCTACCTCCTTCAAAAGTGCAGGAACTGTGACTTTCACCTTCAAGACTGCAGGAACTGTGTCTTCCTCCTTCCAGACTGCAGGATCTGTGTCTTCCACCTTCGATACTGCAGGAACTGTGACTTCCTCGTACAAGACTGCAGTAAGTGTGACTTCTGCTTTCAAGACTGCAGAAGCTTTGCCTTCCACCTTCAAGACTGCAGGAACGGTGACTACCACATTCAAGACTGCCGGAACTGTACCTTACTTCTTCAAGACTGCAGGAACTGTACCTTAGATCCCTCAAGACTGCAGGAAGTGAGACTTTCACCCTTAAGACTGCGGGACCTGTACCTTCCTAATTCAAGAATGCAGGAACTGTATCTTCCTCCTTCAAGACTGCAGGAATTGTACCTACCTCCTTCATAGTTGGAGGAACTGTGAATTCCATCTTCAAGACGCAGGAACTATAACTTCCCGCGTCAACACTGCAGGAACTGTGACTTCGACCTTCAAGACTGCAGGAACTGTGACTTCCACTTTCAAGACTGTAGGAACTGTAAGTTCCTCCTTTATTACTACAGGAACTGTGTCATCCACCTTCAAGACTGCACAAATTGTGACTTCCACCTTCAAGACTGCTGGAATTGTGATTTCTTCCTTCAAGACTGCAGGAACTGTACCTTCGTCCTTTGAGACTGCAGGAACTGTATTTCCTCCTTCAAACGTAGATGTTATGGAACTTCAGGAGGATTTAAACAAACTCCATTCTTGGTCAGAAAAGTGGCAGATGCAGTTTAATGTAGATAAATGCAAGGTTCTGAAGCTTGGGAGTGCCCATAATCCTAGTACTTATAAGTTAAATGATGTAGAACTTAGCCATACAGATTGCGAAAAGGACTTGGGGGTTATGGTGAGTAGCAACCTTAAACCAAGACAGCAATGCCTAAGCGTACGTAATAAGGCAAATAGATTACTGGGATTTATATCAAGAAGTGTAAGCAACAGAAGTCCAGAGGTCATACTGCAGCTTTATACATCATTAGTAAGGCCTCACCTAGATTATGCAGCTCAGTTCTGGTCTCCGTATTACAAAATGGACATAAATTCGTTAGAAAATATTCAGCGTAGGATGACTAAATTAATACATAGCATTAGAAATCTTCCTTATGAAGAAAGATTGAAGACTCTTAAGTTACATTCACTTGTTAGACGAAGAATGAGGGGAGACCTGATCGAAGTGTATAAGTGGAAGATAGGTATTAATAAAGGGGATATTAATAAGGTCTTGAGGATGTCTCTCCAAGAGAGAACCCGCAGTAATGGATTTAAATTAGATAAGTTTAGATTTAGAAAGGACATAGGAAAGTATTGGTTTGGAAATAGGGTAGTTGATGAGTGGAACAGTCTACCTAGTTGGGTTATTGAGGCTGGGACTTTGGGTAGTTTCAAATCTAGGTTGGATAAGTACATGAGTGGGAGGGGTTGGATTTGAGTGGGACTTTCACATCAGAGCTTATTTCTTGGGTGGCATTGAAAATTGGGCAAATGTTTTGTTAGTGGGATGAATTGTAAAGGACCTGCCTAGTATGGGCCAGCAGGCCTCCTGCAGTGTTCCTCCTTTCTTATGTTCTTATGTAAGACTGCAGGAGTGAGACTTCCACCCTTGAAAATGCGGGAACTGTACCTTCCTAATTCAAGACTGCAGGAACTGTATGTTCCACCTTCAAGACTGCAGGAATTGTACCTACCTCATTCTATATTGGATGAACTGTGACTTCCACTTTCAAGACTGCAGGAACTGTGTCTTCTACCTTCACGACAGAATGATGTACTTAGCCTATGTTAGGTCCTTAATTGATTATGCTGCTCCCATGTTGATACTAGCTAGGGAAAGTTCTCTCCGTCCCTTGGAGTTAATGCAAAATGAAGCTCTCAGAATTATTCTTGATTTTCCGGAATCTACTAAGGTTATTAACATGAGGAAGGAGCTTGGTATTTCTAGTATCAGTGATTGGATTGTTGAGATTAACACTGTACTCGGTATTAGAATGTTGAGAAATGAACCAGACTCTGTCAAAATGAATCTTACCAAGTGTCTAGAAGTAAATACACACAGATGTAAATGGATTGTGAAAACGTGCAATTGCATTAAGTTTTATAACTTGCATGAACTGTATCACTGTAGACAACAAGAGCATTTCACCCCTCCATGGAAGATGTGTTCATTTATTATCACATACCTACAAGTCCCTCCCAAGAAGCTCATTGCTAGTAATCCCTTCCTTAAATCTCTTGTTAGAGCAACTGCTCAAGAAGAAATTTCTCACCTAGCTGGTAGTAATAAGTTATCACAAGTTATATACACTGATGGATCTAAACAGGAGTCTTCTGGCAGGGCTGCATCTGCTCTTGTTGCCACCTCCCTAGTTAAGAACGATAATAAATTTGTTGAGTTAGGCATAAGAATTAACAACTGGGCGTCTACACTGCAAACTGAATTGTTTGCAATCCTAATGGCGCTGAAGCTAATCTATGACACTGAGCTTGACTCTGTCATCATTACTGATTCTATGTCATCATTGAAGGCTATTGACTCATATAATGACTCCAATAACATGCTCATTGGGGAAGCCAGGTATAGATACTCAAAAATTAGGGACAAAGGAATTAATGTACAGTTGATATGGATCCCATCACACATTGGATTACTTCTTCATGATAAAGTTGATATGTTAGCCAAGAAGAGTACCCAGAAGGAGAATGTAGAATATAACTTTGGTATAACTGTGTCTAGCATTAGGAATAATATTAGGAGAGAAGTAAATAATGAAAATGATTGTTATAGGAATGCAATTATAAGCCTGAGTAGATCTATAACCCACTATGATAACATGAACGTAGATAAGTATGTTTATGGAGCAACTTGCAATGTGAACAGGCTGACTGATGTTGTAGTGGCCAGGCTTAGGCTTGGTTACAAGTACTTCTGGCAGTTTGGGAGACACACAGATGATGGTTAAACTAAATGTAAATTATGTGATCAGGCGTATGGTCACTGTCTTGAACACTACGTGCTTAATTGTCCACTTATTGAGGAATACAGAGACAGACAGTATAATAATCTACGTGACATGTCAAGATATCTTTTTAATGAAAATAAAATACCAGATATACTAAGCAAATTTCCTAAAAAATTTTGTAACAGAAAAGTGAACTATAGATATGTAGATATAAATCCATATGTATTTATGTTAACCCCTTGGGGCCTAGTTCCTGGGCCTTTTATGTATCCATATGCTCTTGCGCTACCGTCCACAGCATGGATTTGGGGTGCACAATAAACTAGCCACTTCGGTGGTAAAATCTAATCTAAATCTACCTTCAAGACTGCAGGAACTGTACCTTCTTCCTTCAAGACTGCAGGAACTATGATTTTCACATTTAATGCTGCATGAACTGTGACTTACTCCTTTAAGAGTGCAGGATCTGTACGTTCGTCATTCAAAACTACAGGAACTGTACCTTCCTCCTTCGAGACTGAAGGAACTGTACCTTCCTAATTCAAGACTGCAGGAAGTGAGACTTGTTCCCTCAAGACAACGGGAACTGTACCTTCCAAATTCAAAACTGCAGGAACTGTGACTTCCACCTTCAAAACTGCAGGAACTGTACCTTCCACCTTCAAGACCGCAGGAACTGTACCTTCCTCCTTCAAGACTGCAGGAACTGTGACTTCCAAATTCAAGACTGCAGGAAAAGTACCTTCCTCCTTCAGTATTGGAGGAACTGTGACTTCGACCTTCAAGACGAAGGAACTATAATTTCCCGCTTCAACACTGCACTGTGACGTCCACCTTCAAAACTGCAGGAACTGTGACTTCCTCCTTCAAAACTGCAGGAACTGTGACTTCCACTTTCAGGACTGCAGGAACTGTACCTACCACATTAAAAACTGCAGGAACTGTGACTTACACTTTCAAGACTGCAGAAAGTGTGACTTCCACCTTCATGAATACAGGAACTGTGACTTCCACCTTCGAGACTTCAAAAACTGTACCTTCCTCATTCAAAACTGCAAGAACTGTAACTTCCACCTTCAAGACTGCAAGAACTGTGACTTAAAACTTCAATTCTGCAGGAACTGTGACTTCCTCCTACAAGACTGCAGAAACTGTGACTTCCACCTTCAACACTGCAGGAACTTTGACTTCAACCTTTAGGACTTATGGAACTCTGACTTTCACCTTCAGGACAGCAGGAACTGTACCTTCCTCGTTCAAAAGTGCAGGAATTGTGACTTCCACCTTCAAGACTCCGAAAACTGTACCTTCCACATTCAAAACTGCAAAAACTGTGACATACACATTCAAGACTGCCAGAATTGTGACTTCCTCCTTCAAGACCGCAGGGACTGTGACTTCCACCTTCAATACTGCAGGAACTGTGGCTTCCTCCTACAAGAGTGCAGGAACTATGACTTCCATCTTCAGTACTGCAGGAACTGTGACTTCCTCCTTCAAAAGTGCCAGAACTATGACTTCCTCCTTCAAGACTGCAGGAACGGTACATTGCACCCTCAGGACTGCAGGAACTGTGACTTACTCCTTCAAGCCTGCAGGAAGTGAGATTTCTACCCAAAAGACTGCGGGAACTATACCTTCCTAATTGAAGATTGCAGGATCTGTGACTGCCACCTTCAAGACTGCAGGAATAGTACCTACCTCCTTCAACATTTGAGGAAGTGTAACTTCCACCTTCAAAGCTGCAGGAACTTTGACTTCTTCCTTCAAGACTGCAGGAACTGTGACTTCCGCTTTCAAGACTGCAGGAACTGTGAGTTCCTCCTTCATGACTACAGGAACTGTGTCTTCCACCGTCAAGACTGCAGAAGCTTTGCCTTCCACCTTCAAGACTGCCGGAACAGTGAATACCACATTCAAGACTGCATGAACTGTACCTTACTCCCTCAAGACTGCAGGAAGTGTGACTTCCACCCTTAAGACTGCGGGAACTGTACCTTCCTAATTCAAGACTGCAGGAACTGTATCTTCCACCTTCAAGGCTGCCGGGAATTGCACCTACCTCCTTCAATGTTGGAGGAATTGTGACTTCCTCCTTCAAGACGCAGGAACTATAACTTCCCTCTTCAACACTGAAGGAACTGTTACTTCCACCTTCAAAACCCCAGGAACTGTTACTTCCACCTTCAAAACCCCAGGAACTGTGACTTCCTCCTTGAAGACTGCCGGAACTGTGACTTCCACTTCCAAGACTGCAGGAACTGCAAGTTCCTCCTTTATGACTACAGGAACTGTGACTTCCACCTTCAAGACTGCAGGAAGTGTGTCTTCTACCTTCACGACTGCAGGAACTGTGACTTCCACTTTAAAGACTGCAGGAACCGTGACATCTACCTTCACGACTGCAGAAATTGTAACTTCTTCCTTGAAGACAGCAGGAACTTTGACTTTCACATTCAATGCTGCAAGAACTGTGACTTCCACTTTAAAGACTGCAGGAACTGTGACTTCTACCTTCTAGGCTGCAGGAACTTTACCTTCCTCCTTCAAGACTGCAGGAACTGTACCTTCCTCCTTCAAAAGTACAGAACTGTTACTTCCTCCTTCAAGACTGCAGGAACTGTGACTTTCACCTTCAAGACTGCAGGAACTGTGGATTCCTCATTCAAGACTGCAGTAACTGTGACTTCCACATTGAAGACTGCAGGAACTGTGAATTCCACCTTCAAGACGCAGGAAATATAACTTCCCGCCTCAACACTACAGGAACTGTGACTTCCACCTTCAAAACTGCAGTAACTATGACTTCCTCCTTCAAGACTGGAGGAACTGTGATTTCCACTTTCAAGACAGCAGGAGCTGTAAGTTCCTCCTTCATGACTAACAGGAACTGTGTCTTCCACCTTCAAGACTGCTGGAACTGTGAATTTCTCCTTCAAGACTCTAAGAGCAGTTCCTTCCTCCTTCAAGAATGCAAAAACTGTGACTTCCACCTTCAAGAATGGAGGAACTGTGTCTTGTACCTTCAAGACTGCAGGAACTGTACCTTCCTCCTTCAAGACTGCAGGAACTGTACCTTCCTCCTTCAAGACTGTGGGAACTGTACCTTCCTCCTTCAAAAGTGGAGGAACTGTGACTTCCACTTTCAAGACTGCAGAAACGTTGCTTTGCACCTTCAAGACTACAAAAACTTTGACATCCACCTTTAAGACTGAATGAACTGTGCCTTCCACATTAAAAACAGCTGGAACCTGACTTCCACCTGAAAGACTGCAGGAACTATGACTTCCACTTTCAAGACTGCAGGAACTGTGATTTCCACCCCTCACGAAAGCAGAAACTGTGACTTCCACGTTCAGGACAGCAGGAACTGTGCGTTCCTCCTTCAAAATTGCAGGAACTGTGACTTCCACCTTCAAGACTCCAAAAACTGTACCTTCCACATTCAAAACTGCAAAAACTGGACTTCAACCTTCAAGACTGCATGAACTGTGACTTCCTCCTTCAAGACTGCAGGGACTGTGACTTCCACCTACAATACTGCATGAACTGTGACTTCCTCCTACAAGACTGCAGGAACTGTGACTACCACCTTCAAGACTGCAGGAAATGTACCATCCGCCTTCAAGACTGCAAGAACTGCACCTGCCTCCTTCAAAAGTGCAGGAACTGTGACTTCCATTTTCAACACTGCAGGAACTTTGCCTTGCACCTTCAAGACTACAGGAACTATGACTTCCACCTTCAAGACTGCAGGAACGGCACGTTGGTCCCTCAAGACTGCAGGAACTGTGACTTACACCTTCAATGCTGCTGGAATTGTAACTTACTCCTTAAGACTGCAGCAATTGTACCTTCCTAATTCAGGATTGCAGGAACTGTGACTTCCACCTTCAAGAATGCAATAACAGCACCTACCTCCTTCAATATTGGAGGAACTGTGACTTCGACCTTCAAGACGAAGGAACTATAACTTCCCGCTTCAACATTGCACTGTGACTTCCGCCTTCAAACCTGCAGGAACTGTGACTTCCTCCTTCAAGACTGCAGGAACTGTGACTTCCACTTTCAAGACTGCAGGAACTGTGAGTTCCTCCTTCAAAAGTGCAGGAACTGTGACTTCCACCTTTAAGACTACAGGAACTGTACCTTCCTCATTGCAGACTGCAGGAACAGTGCCTTGCTCCTTGAATACTGCAGTAACTGTGACTTCCACTTACAAGACTGAAGGAACTGTACCTTCCTTCTTCAAGACTGCTGGAACTGTGACTTCCACCTTCAAAACTGCAGGAATCGTACTTACCTCCTTCAATACTGAAGGAACTATGAGTTCCACCTTCAGTAGGCAGGAACTATGATTTGTCGCTTCAAGTCTGCAGAAACTGCGACTTCCAGTTTCAAAACTGCAGGAACTTTGACTTCCTCCTTCAAAACTGCAGGAACTGTGACTTCCAATTTCAAGACTGCAGGAGCTTTGACTTCCTCCTTCTGACTACAGGAACTATGTCTTCCGCTTTCAAGACTACTGAAACAGTGACTTCCACCTTTAACGCTGAAGAACTGTGACTTCAACCTTCAAGACTGTTGGAACACTGACTTACACCTTCAAGACTGCATGTACTGTGACTTCCACCTTCAAGACTGCATGTACTGTGACTTCCACCTTCAAGACTGTTGGAACTGTGACTTCCGCCTTGAAGACTGCAGTAACTGTGACTTCCACTTTCAAGACTGCTGGAACTGTCACTTCCTCCATCAGGGCTGCAGGAACTGAGCCTTCCTCTATCTGGACTATGAGAACTGTACCTTTAACAGTAAAAACTGCAGGAACTTTGACTTCCACCTTGAAGACTGCAGGGACTGTGACTGCCACCTTCAAAACTGCAGGAACTGTGACTTCAACCTTCAGGACAGCAGGAACTGCGCCTTCATCCTTCAAAACTACAGTAACTGTGACTTCCACCTTCGAGACTTCAAAAACTGTACCTTCCACATTTAAACCTGCAAGAACTGTGACTTCCACCTTCAAGACATCAAGAACTGTGACTTCCTCCTTCAAGAGCACAGGAACTGTACCTTCCCCCTTCAAAAGTGCAGGAACTGTGACTTCCACCTTCAACACTGCAGTAACTTTCCCTAGCACCTTCAAGACTACAGAAACTATGACTTCCACCTTCAAGACTGCAGGACCAGTACTTTGCGCCCTCAAGACTGCAGGAACTCTGACTTTCACCTTCAATGCTGCAGGAACTGTGACTTACTCTTTTAAGACTGCATGAACTGTGCCTTCCTCCCTCAAGACTACAGGAAATGTACCTTCCACCTTCAAGACTGCAGGAACTGTGCCTTCCTCCTTCAATACTGCAGGAACTGTACCTCATTCAAGACTGCAGGAACTGTACCCTCCACCTTCAACACTGCAGCAACTGCACCTTCCACCTTCATCACTGCAGGAGCTGTACTTTCCACCTTTAGCAATGCAGGAACTGTGCATTCCAGCTTCAAGACTGCAGGAACTGTAGCTTTCACCTTCAAGATTGCAGGAACTGTACCTTCCACGTTCAACACTGCAGGAACTGTACCTTCATCCTTGAAGACTGTAGGAACTGTACCTTCCTCCTCTAAGACTGCAAGAACTGTGCCTTCCACTTTCAAGACTGCAGGAACTGTGCCTTTCACGTTCAGGACTGCAGGAACTGTTCCTTCCTCCTTCAAGACTTCAGGAACTGTACCTTCCTCCTTCAAAAGTGCAGGAACTGTGACTTCCACCTTTAAGACTACAGGAACTGTACCTTCCTCATTGCAGACTGCAGGAACAGTGCCTTGCTCCTTGAATACTGCAGTAACTGTGACTTCCACTTACAAGACTTAAGGAACTGTACCTTCCTTTTTCAAGACTGGAGGAACTGTGACTTCCTTCTTCAAGACTGCCGGAACTGTGACTTCCACCTTCAAAACTGCAGGAATCGTACTTACCTCCTTCAATACTGAAGGAACTGTGAGTTCCACCTTCAGTAGGCAGGAACTATGATTTGTCGCTTCAAGTCTGCAGAAACTGTGACTTCCAGTTTCAAAACTGCAGGAACTTTGACTTCCTCCTTCAAAACTGCAGGAACTGTGACTTCCAATTTCAAGACTGCAGGAGCTTTGACTTCCTCCTTCTGACTACAGGAAATATGTCTTCCGCTTTCAAGACTACTGAAACAGTGACTTCCACCTTTAACGCTGAAGAACTGTGACTTCAACCTTCAAGACTGTTGGAACACTGACTTACACCTTCAAGACTGCATGTACTGTGACTTCCACCTTCAAGACTGCATGTACTGTGACTTCCACCTTCAAGACTGTTGGAACTGTGACTTCCGCCTTGAAGACTGCAGTAACTGTGACTTCCACTTTCAAGACTGCTGGAACTGTCACTTCCTCCATCACGGCTGCAGGAACTGAGCCTTCCTCTATCTGGACTATGAGAACTGTACCTTCCACAGTAAAAACTGCAGGAACTTTGACTTCCACCTTGAAGACTGCAGGGACTGTGACTGCCACCTTCAAAACTGCAGGAACTGTGACTTCAACCTTCAGGACAGCAGGAACTGCGCCTTCATCCTTCAAAACTACAGTAACTGTGACTTCCACCTTCGAGACTTCAAAAACTGTACCTTCCACATTTAAACCTGCAAGAACTGTGACTTCCACCTTCAAGACATCAAGAACTGTGACTTCCTCCTTCAAGAGCACAGGAACTGTACCTTCCCCCTTCAAAAGTGCAGGAACTGTGACTTCCACCTTCAACACTGCAGTAACTTTCCCTTGCACCTTCAAGACTACTGAAAGTATGACTTCCACCTTCAAGACTGCAGGACCAGTACTTTGCTCCCTCAAGACTGCAGGAACTCTGAATTTCACCTTCAATGCTGCAGGAACTGTGACTTACTCCTTTAAGACTGCAGGAACTGTACCTTCCTCCCTCAAGACTGCAGGAACTGTACCTTCCACCTTCAAAACTGCAGGAACTGTGCCTTCCTCCCTCAAGACTACAGGAAATGTACCTTCCACTTTCAAGACTGCAGGAACTGTGCCTTCCTCCTTCAATACTGCAGGAACTGTACCTCATTCAAGACTGCAGGAACTGTACCCTCCACCTTCAACACTGCAGCAACTGAACCTTCCACCTTCATCACTGCAGGAGCTGTACCTTCCACCTTTAGCAATGCAGGAACTGTGCATTCCACCTTCAAGACTGCAGGAACTGTAGCTTTCACCTTCAAGATTGCAGGAACTGTACCTTCCACGTTCAACACTGCAGGAACTGTACCTTATCCTTGAACACTGTAGGAACTGTACCTTCCTCCTCTAAGACTGCAAGAACTGTGCCTTCCACCTTCAAGACTGCAGGAACTGTGCCATTCACGTTCAGGACTGCAGGAACTGTACCTTCCTCCTTCAAGACTGCAGGAACTGTACCTTCCTCCTTCAAAAGTGCAGGAACTGTGACTTCCACCTTTAAGACTACAAGAACTGTACCTTCCTCAATGCAGACTGCAGGAACAGTGCCTTGCTCCTTGAATACTGCAGTAACTGTGACTTCCACTTACAAGACTGAAGAAACTGTACCTTCCTTTTTCAAGACTGGAGGAACTGTGACTTCCTTCTTCAAGACTGCCGGAACTGTGACTTCCACCTTCAAAACTGCAGGAATCGTACTTACCTCCTTCAATACTGAAGGAGCTGTGAGTTCCACCTTCAGTAGGCAGGAACTATGATTTGTCGCTTCAAGTCTGCAGAAACTGTGACTTCCACTTTCAAAACTGCAGGAACTTTGACTTCCTCCTTCAAAACTGCAGGAACTGTGACTTCCAATTTCAAGACTGCAGGAGCTTTGACTTCCTCCTTCTGACTACAGGAACTATGTCTTCCGCTTTCAAGACTACTGAAACAGTGACTTCCACCTTTAACGCTGAAGAACTGTGACTTCAACCTTCAAGACTGTTGGAACACTGACTTTCACCTTCAAGACTGCATGTACTGTGACTTCCACCTTCAAGACTGTTGGAACTGTGACTTCCGCCTTGAAGACTGCTGGAACTGTGACTTCCTCCTTCAAGACTGCTGGAACTGTGACTTCCTCCTTCAAGACTTCTGGATCAGTGATTTCCTCATTCAAGACTGCTGGAACTGTTACTTCCTCCTTCAAGACTGCAGGAACTGTACCTTCCTCCTTCAGGACTGCAAGATCTGTGACCTCCACTTTCAAGACCGTAGTAACTGGGACTTCCACTTTCTGTGCAGCAACTGTGATTTCCTCCTTCAAGACTGCAACAACTGTGACTTCCACTCTCAAACTGCAACAACTGTTGCTTTCTCCTTCAAGACTGTAGGAACTGTGACTTCCACCTTCAAAACTGCAGGAACTGTGATTTCCACCTTCAGGACTGCAGGAACTGTGGCTTCTTCCTTCTAGATTGTAATAACTGTTAGTTTCTTTCAAGACTGCAGGAACTGTGACTTCCACCTTTAAGACTGCGGAACATGTGACTTCGTCCTTCAAGATTTCAGGAACTGTGACTTCCACTTTCAAGACTGTAGGAACTGTGACTTCCATCTTAAAGGCTGCAGGAACTGTGACTTCCACCTTCAAGACTACAGGAACTTTGTCTTCCATCTTAAAAACTGCATTAACTGTGACTTCCACCTCCAAGACTGCAGGAACTGTGACCTCCACCTTCAAGACGTAGGAGCTGTGTCTTTCACCTTCTAGGCTGCTGGATCTGTGACTTCCAATTTGAAGACTGGTGAAACTGTGACTTCCTCTTTCGACACTGCAGGAACTGTACCTTCCCCCTTCAACAATGCAGGAACTGTATCTTCCACTTTCAACACTGCAGGAACTGTACCTTCCTCCTTCAACACTGCAGGAACTGTACCTTCCTCCTTCAACACTGCAGGAACTGTACCTTCCTTCTTCAAGACTGCAGGAACTGTACCTTCCACCTTCAAGACTGCAGGAACTGTACCTTCCTTCTTCAAAACTGCAGGAACTGTACCTTCCACCTTCAACACTGCAGGAACTGTACCTTCCTCCTTCAAGATTTGAGTCCGATTAACAAGTTCCGTTCTAGTATCTCGTAATGTTGTTTTGCTCACATTTCAAGAATATGCCAAGTCATAAAAACTCAACTATCCCTCCACTCACATATACGGGGTTAATTGACTTAATTAACACGTACCATAGTAATTACACTGAACACATTACACGGGTAGTGGACTTAACACATACCAGGGCTAGGGGATTAACACATTCCAGGGCTAGGGGACTGAATACATACCAGGGCAAGGGGACAGAATACATACCAGGGCTAGGGGACTGAATAAATACCAGGACTAGGGGACTGAATACATACCAGGGCTAGGGAACTGAATACATACCAGGGCTAGGGGGTTGAAAACATACCAGGGCTAGGGAACTGAACACATACCAGGACTAGGGGACTGAACACAAACCAGGGCTAGGGAACTGAACACATACCAGGGCTAGGGGGTTAAACACATACCAGGACTAGATGAGTGAACACATACCAGGGCTAGGGGGCTGAACACATACCAAGGCTAGGGGGCTGAACACATACCAGGACTAGAGGAGTTAACACATACCAGGGCTAGGGGGCTGAACACATACCATCGATAGGGAACTGAACACATGCCAGGGCTAGGGGGCTGAACACATACCAGAACTAGGAGAGTGAACGCATACCAGGGCTAGGGGAGTGAACACATACCAGGGCTAGGGGACTGAACACATACCAGGGCAAGGGGGCTGAACACATACCAGGACTAGGGGAGTGAACATATACCAGGACTAGGGGAGTGAACACATACCAGGACTAGGGGACTGAACTCATACCAGGACTAGGGAGCTGAACACATACCAGGGCAAGGGAACTGAACACATACCTGGGCTAGGGGACCGAACACATACCAGGACTAGGGGGTTGAACACATAACAGGGCTAGGGAACTGAACACATACCAGGGCTAGGGGGCTGAACACATACCTGGGCTAGGGGGCCGAACACATACCTGGACCAGGGGGCTGAACACATACCTGGGCTATGGGGCTGAACACATACCAGGACTAGGGGGCTGAACACATACCAGGGCTAGGGAACTGAACATATACTAGGGCTAGGGAGCTGAACACATACCTGGGCTAGGGGGCTGAACACATACCTGGGCTATGGGGCTGAACACATACCTGGGCTATGGGGCTGAACACATACCTGGGCTAGGGGGCTGAACACATACCTTGGCTAGGGGGCTGAACATATACGTGGGTTAGAGGGCTGAACACATACAAGGGCTAGAGGGGTGAACACATACCACGGCAAGGAAGCTGAACACATACCTGGGCTAGGGGGCTGAATACATACCAAGGCTAGGGGACTGAACACATACCTGGGCTAGGGGGTTGAACACATACCGGAGCTACGGGACTAAACACATACCAGGGCTAGGGGACTGAACACATACCAGGGCTAGGGGACTGAACGCAGAACTGGGCTAGGGGACTGAACACATACCAGGGCTAGGGGACTGAACACATACCAGGGCTAGGGGACTAAACACATACCAGGGCTAGGGGACTGAACACATACTAGCGCTAGGGGACTGAACACATACCCGTACTAAGGGACTGAAGACATACCAGGGCAAGGGGACTGAACACATACCAGGACTAGGGGACTGAACACACGCCAGAACTAGGGGACTGAACACATAATAGGGCTAGGGGACTGAAGACATACCAGGGCTAGGGGACTGATGATACCAGGGCTAGGGGACCGAAGACATACCAGGGCTAGGGGACTGAAGACATACCAGGGCTAGGGGACTGAACACGTACCAGGGCTAGGGGACTGAACATATACCTGGGCTAGGGGGTTGAACACATACCGGAGCTCCGGGACTAAACACATACCAGGGCTAGGGGACTGAACACATACCAGGGCTAGGGGACTGAACGCACAATTGGGCTAGGGGACTGAACACATACCAGGGCTAGGGGACTGAACACGTACCAGGGCTAGGGGACTGAACACATACCAGGGCTAGGGGACTGAACGCACAACTGGGCTAGGGGGCTGAACACATAGCAGGGCTAGGGGACTGAACACATACCAGGGCAAGGGGACTGAACACATACCAGGACTAGGGGACTGAACACACACCAGAACTAAGGGACTGAACACATAATAGGGCTAGGGGACTGAAGACATACCAGGGCTAGGGGACTGATGATACCAGGGCTAGGGGACCGAAGACTTACCTGGGCTAGGGGACTGATGATACCAGGGCTAGGGGACCGAAGACTTACCTGGGCTAGGGGACTGAACACGTACCAGGGCTAAGGGACTGAACACATACCATGGCTAGGGGACTGAAGACATACCAGAGCTAGGGGACTGAACACATACCAGGACTAGGGGACTGAAGACATACCAGGGCTAGGAAACTGAACACATACCAGGGCTAGGGAACTGAACACATACCTGGGCTAGGGGACTGAACACATACCAGTGCAAGGGGACTGAACACATACCAGGGCTAGGGGCTGAGCACATACCAGGACTAGAGGAGTGAACACATACCAGGACTAGAGGAGTGAACACATACCTGGGCTAAGGGGCTGAATACATACCTAGGCTAGGGGGCTGAACATATACGTGGGCTAGGGGGCTGAACACATACCTGGACTAGAGGGCTAAACACATACCAGGGCAAGGAAACTGAACACATACCTGGGCTAGGGGACTGAACACATGCCATGGTTAGGGGACTGAACACATACCAGGGCTAGGGAGCTGAACACATACCTGGGCTAGGGGGCTGAACACATACCTGGGCTATGGGGCTGAACACATACCTGGGCTATGGGGCTGAACACATACCTGGGCAAGGGAGCTGAACACATACCTTGGCTAGGGGGCTGAACATATACGTGGGTTAGGAGGCTGAACACATACCTGGGCTAGAGGGGTGAACACACACCACGGCTAGGAAGCTGAACACATACCTGGGCTAGGGGGCTGAACACATACCAGGGCTAGGGGACTGAACACATACCTAGGCTAGGGGGTTGAACACATACCAGAGCTAGGGGACTAAACACATACCAGGGCTAGGGGGCTGAACACATACCAGGGCTAGGGGACTGAACGCATGACTGGGCTAGGGGACTGAATACATACCAGGGCTAGGGGACTGAACACATACCAGGGCTAGGGGACTAAACACATATCAGGGCTAGGGGACTGAACACATACCAGAGCTAGGGGACTGAACACATACCCGTGCTAGGGGACTGAAGACATACCAGGGCAAGGAGACTGAACACATATCAGGACTAGGGGACTGAACACACAACAGAACTAGGGGACTGAACACATAATAGGGCTAGGGGACTGAAGACATACCAGGGCTAGGGGACTGATGATACCAGGGCAAGGGGACCGAAGACATACCAGGGCTAGGGGACTAAAGACATACCCGGGCTAGGGGACTGAACACGTACCAGGGCTAGGGGACTGAACACATACCATGGCTAGGGGACTGAAGACATACCAGAGCTAGGGGACTGAACACATACAAGGACTAGGGGACTGAAGACACACCAGGGCTAGGGAACTGAACGCATACAAGGACTAGGGGACTGAACACATACCAGGGCTAGGGGACTGAACACATACCAGGGCTAGGAAACTGAACACATACCAGGGCTAGGGAACTGAACACATACCTGGGCTAGGGGACTGAACACATACCAGTGCAAGGGGACTGAACACATACCAGGGCTAGGGGCTGAGCACATACCAGGACTAGAGTGAACACATACCAGGACTAGAGGAGTGAACACATACCATGGCTAGGGGACTGAACACATACCAGGGCAAGGGGACTGAACACATACCAGGGCTAGGGAACTGAAGATATACCAGGGCTAGGGAACTGAACACATACGAGGACTAGGGGACTGAACACATACCAGGGCTAGGGGGCTGAACACATACCTGGGCTAGGGGGCTGAAGACATACCCGGGCTAGGGGACTGAACTCATACCTGGGCTAGGGGACTGAACACATACCTGAGCTAGGGGGCTGAACACATACCTGGGCCGGGGGGCTGAACACATACCTGGGCTAGGGGGCTGAACACATACCTGGGCTAGGGACTAAACACATACCTGGGCTAGGGGGCTTAACACATACCTGGGCTAGGGGACTGAACACATACCTGGGCTAGGGGGCTGAACACATACCTGGGCTAGGGGGCTTAACACATACCTGGGCTAGGGGACTGAACACATACCTGGGCTAGGGGGCTGAACACATACCTGGGGTAGGGGGCTGAAGACATATCTGGACTAGGGGGGCTGAACACATTCCTGGGCTTGGGGACTGAACACATACCTGGGCTAGGGGACTGAACACATACCTGGACTAGGGGCTGACCACATACCTGGGCTAGGGGATTGAACACATTCCTGGGCTAGGGGGCTAAACACATACCTGGGCTATGGGGCTGAACACATACCTGGGCTATGGGACTGAAGACACCAGGACTAGATGACTGAACACATACCTGGACTAGGGGACTGAACACATACGTGGACTAGGGGACTGAACACATACCTGGACTAGGGGACTGAACACATACGTGGACTAGGGGACTGAACACATACCTGGGCTATGGGACTGAAGACATACCAGGGCTAGGGGACAGAAGACATACCAGGACTAGATGATTGAACACATACCTGGACTAGGGGACTGAACACATACGTGGACTAGGGGGCTGAGCACATACCAGGGCTAGGGGACTGAAGACATACTAGGGCTAGGGGACTGAACACATACCTGGGCTAGGGGGCTGAACACATACCAGGGCTAGGGGGCTGAACACATACCAGGGCAAAGGGACTGAACACATACCTGGGCTAGGGGACTGAACACTTACCAGGGCTAGGGGGCTGAACACATACCAGGACTAGGGGGCTGAACACATACCAGGTCTAGGGGACTGAACACATACCATGGCTAGGGGACTGAACACCTTTAAATTACCTCTCCACTTCTATGTTCAGTATCAAAATTAGCTTTATATTTATCTGAGAAAAGTCTGCTGCGCAGGCGGGTCGTTTAGAGCAACTGGTCCTCAGCCTCCTTATACAAGTTAGCTACATCTGATGGTCAAATGTGTGATGAGGATCACACGGCTTTGTTGACACTCTGCAGTGTCAACAAAGCCGTGCATTACAGTGCATTTGCAGTTTCAAGTGAGTACCACTTTCAATTCCTAGAAGGGCCACATGCGACCTAGGGGCCTCAGGGGCCTCAGGGGCCTCAGGGGCCTCAGGGGCCTCAGGGGCCTCAGGGGCCTCAGGGGCCTCAGGTTGGGGGCCCCTGTACTTTAGACATTGAAGACACTCAGGAGTTGCACATGTGGCTCATTGATTACCTGGAGTTTACCTGGAGAGAGTTCCGGGGGTCAACGTCCCCGCGGCCCGGTGTGTGACCAGGCCTCCTGGTGGATCAGAGCCTGATCAACCAGGCTGTTGCTGCTGGCTGCACGCAAACCAACGTACGAGCCACAGCCCGGCTGATCAGGAACTGACTTTAGGTGCTTGTCCAGTGCCAGCTTGAAGACTGCCAGGGGTCTGTTGGTAATCCCCTTTATGTATGCTGGGAGGCAGTTGAACAGTCTCGGACCCCTGAAACTTATTGTATGGTCTCTTAACGTGCTAGTGACACTCCTGCTTTTCATTGGGGGGATGTTGCATCGTCTGCCAAGTCTTTTGCTTTCGTAGTGAGTGATTTTCGTGTGCAAGTTCGGTACTAGTCCTTCTAGGATTTTCCAGGTGTATATAATCATGTATCTCTCCCGCCTGCGTTCTAGGGAATATAGGTTTAGGAACTTCAAGCGCTCCCAGTAATTGAGGTGTTTTATCTCCATTATGCGCGCCGTGAAAGTTCTCTGTACATTTTCTAGGTCAGCAATTTCACCTGCCTTGAAAGGTGCTGTTAGTGTGCAGCAATATTCCAGCCTAGATAGAACAAGTGACCTGAAGAGTGTCATCATGGGCTTGGCCTCCCTAGTTTTGAAGGTTCTCATTATCCATCCTGTCATTTTTCTAGCAGATGCGATTGATACAATGTTATGGTCCTTGAAGGTGAGATCCTCCGACACGTGATCTTGTGTAGATATAAATAACCGACTTGGTTCTTCTGATTCAGATAAGTGAACTCAAGCACTTAGTCAAGTATGGTCAGTCTTGTGTTGGACTTTTACAAAATATTAATAACTCAATTTAACCACACAACTCTAACCAAACAACCACCTAACCATACAATCAACTCTAACCAAACAAGCAACCCTAACCATTCAACTCTAAGAAAACAATCAACAAAAACCCTCCAAAATTTTACATTTCGAAAGACGCCATAAAACCGGATATTTTCAACACATTGTTTTTCCACCATCAAGGTTCAGTCATCCTAAAAATTGGAACACATTCGCCATTTTCATTTTTTCAGTAACTGTCTTGCCAGTGCTGCATCTTCATCAAACTGTAAATGGCTTTCAGAACTGTGACATCTCCGGTCCTTCAGAGTGCAGGCGCAGTACTTCTCACCACAAGAGCTACAACAGTTTCACTCATCCTTCAGAGTGAAGATACTATATTCTCCTCCTCCAGAACTGAAACGTCCTCACTAATCCTTCAGCATGCAAGCACCGTAGTTCCTACATCCTGAATTGAAACATCCTCGGTTATCCTTCGTAGTGTAAGAACTGCATTCTCACCTTCAAAACAGCAATATCCCTACCCATTCCCCGAGTGCAGGCACTGTATTACCCATCTCTGGAACTGCAACATCCCATCCAACCTTCAGAATCCTGGCACTGTGCTTTCTTCTTCCAGAACTGCAACATCCCCATCCATCCTTCAGAATGCAGGCACAGTACTTCTTACCTCCAGAACTGCAACATCCTCACCATTCCTTTAGAGAGCAGGCACTGTTTTATTCCCACCTCCAGAACTGCAACATCTCTTCTCTTCAGACAGAAGGGACTGTACCTCGCACATGTAACTAATTTCCTCAGAATTCCTTCATAAAGGTTACCTTGCTAATACTCCAACATTACATTCAAACCAGATGTGATTACCATGTGGCAAATATTATTTCAAGGGATTCCGTCAGAGCTTTTACTATTCTAAGGAGGGGTGGGGGTGAGGGGTTAGTAAGTGGGTAAAAGGAGCTAACCCCCTCCATTTACCCACTAAGTGGTAAAAGGAGGGGTGAGCTTAACCGTTTTTCCCCATCTCTCTCTCTCTCTCTCTCTCTCTCTCTCTCTCTCACTCTCGTGAGAAACCAAAGGTCATATCACGTCCCTTTAATGTACGAATCATTAATGGCTTGCCAGGTGCCATGTAATGGTACCTACGTGCCCTTGCGAGAGGCGCGTAGTGATACTGAGAACATCGCCTAATTAAAGGTGGCAGTGAAAGATTACTAGACACTCACTTAAGTGAATGGGAATCTTTCAGTTACATCGGATTCACAGCAGAGTTGAAGAAAATGAATTATCTTGTCAACATGTCTGTGAGCGCACCTTATCCTTCAAGAATCACTACCGTTCGTCAACTGCAGACTTGTTCAGGATAGATTACAATCATCTTGTGCAGAGCAAAACAAAGAGCTAGCTAGACATTTCTATTTCATTCAGATTAACGGAGTCTGGTAATCATGGTGTCGTCATATGGGTTCAACACGAGACTGATGTTACTCCACCACATCAGTGTACTGGATTATCAAGGTCTGGATAATGAAGCTGGCGCCAGGTGCCATTCTGGAAGTAACATTGGTAAGTAACCGTTGCGCTTAATTGTTGACAGCTTGTCGGAAGGTTCACATCTGATTAGACTTGACAGGACTGGGTTTTAGTGAGCTTGAATAATGTGCAACTAATTAGTATTAGCCAAAATAGAACTCCGTTAATTAACGACTTTCTGGTCCATAAAAATCAGATGTGGCCCTTCAGAATCGATATAGGTATCTAGAACCTAGTTAGAACCAGTGGCTTGCAGATTATTACCGTCATGGGTAGTTAGTCCTTTCGAACAGGGTTTGGGCTTTCGAGAATGGATCGATTCAACGATCTGGTAAGCTGTTCTATGAACTGGTAATTATGGTACTTTTAAACCATACGGTTCCACGTGGGATCCATGAACCAGTAAAGTGCTCCAATAAGTGGACAAGGGCAGTGAACAGTGCACATCACTGATAACCACTGATAGTGCATCATAACTGTGTGAATTACATAGTCTTTCAATATTATTCTCGGACATCTCTTTGTGAAACAGAGAAGTGTGCCATCAAGTGCGCCGCGCCACCCGGCTGACTGTGGCGTGGGTCGCCTCCTACTCCCCTTCCCCCTTGTAATCGTCTCATAGGCACTTGAGAAAGGAGGGTCAATCCCCGCCCCTATTTCTTGTGGTATGTGGGGGAAGCCTAGGCAGAACATGGGTGTAGGGTTCCACCCTGTGTTGGTGCCACCCACCCATGTCTGCAAGCAAGTCCTCAAGACATGGATGGCATCACTGGCGGTGGGCACCTCTGTCCTTGGTGGGCAGTAAGGCCCATCCCACCAGTTTGCTTGCAAATAGATGTTCCTGACCAAACTGGTCATTTGTCCCCACCGACCAACATTAACTACACACCCGTCAACAGTGTGGGTACACGCGTTATCCAATCAATAGTCTTCTGAATAATTAGTGTCATTAACGGGTCAAATGGGAGTGTAAGTCCCATGATTTATGTCCTCGCTCCCAGGGAGTGTAATTCTTATATATCTATCGATAGATTGTGGCATTCTAGTGAATTATTCTCGCCATGTGATCGAGCCTGCAGTCATGTTCATAAAGTGAGAGTCAAACCAGTGTTTGATTCAGTCTGTGCGCTGACTGACAGAAAGTAGTCTGTTGATATCAGTTCGTGAGTCAGGTGTGTGAATATTTATTTGTCTGTCAGCTGTACTAACAATTCGACCTGGTACACACATCTGAAGTATTTCCATTTCAAATGAAATATTGGGAAAGTGTGTGTGACATAGAGAAGTCAGGTGTCAATGAAGCTGCATACTTAAGCATATAAAATACTGAGAGGAATAGACAAGGTGGACAAAGACAGGATGTTCCAGGGATGGGACACAGTGACAAGGGGAAGTTGGAAGTTGAAGACTCAGATGAATCACAGGGACTTTAGGAAGTTTTTCTTCAATCACAGAGTTGTCAAGAAGTGGAATAGTCTTGGTAGTGATGGAGTGGAGGCAGGATCCATACATTGCTTTAAGAAGAGATATGATAAAGCTCATGGAGCGGGAAGAGTGACCGAGTAGCGGCCAGTGAAGAGGCGGGGCCAGAAGCTGTGAATCGACCCCTGCAACCACAACTAGGTGAGTACAACTAGGTAAGAACAGTTAGACTTGGCTCACCCATACTTACACTTGTCACTGTTATACACTGGATTTGAGTTACGCACGCCAACAGCTAGCCTAATGCCACTTAATTTAAATTACCCTCATTTCATTGACTGATGGTGATTAAAGCGATGTGACCGGTGTCAAAAACGATCACAGTTTAGAACAGATGGCTAAACAGTATAGCTGACTGGCTGTGGTAGGGGAGCCACCAGTCACACATAACGGGTGCTGTTACTTCGCTGTAAAGATGTTAGCTCTATGGGGGGTGATCCACACGGTGCTGATGTACCAGTCACATACAGTGTGTGTTGATACTTTGTTGTGGACTGGTGATTAATGTCGCTTTCACTTTGTATACACGATTCTCTCCATGGGCGTGACACATAGTGTAACCGAGTCAAACAACTCACAAGTGATATATTACAGCAGGTGAATGTGATATATTATTAGTCTCTATGACTGTGTTGTTGATAATCCCAAGAATAGATGGATCAGTGTATAGGACTGAGAGGTCAACAATGAGTTAATTACTGTTTCCACTTGAAAGCTTGAGTGATCAACCTAATCACAATGATCACTCACAAGTACATTGTTCAACTACCTCCCAGCATACATAAGAAGGATTACCAATAGACCCCTGGCTGTCTTCAAGACCCCTGGCTGTCTTCAAGATCCCTGGCTGTCTTCAAGATCCCTGGCTGTCTTCAAGATCCCTGGCTGTCTTCAAGATCCCTGGCTGTCTTCAAGATCCCTGGCTGTCTCCAAGACCCCCTGGCTGTCTTCAAGATCCCTGGCTGTCTTCAAGATCCCTGGCTGTCTTCAAGACCCCCTGGCTGTCTTCAAGACCCTTGGCTGTCTTCAAGGCCCCTAGTTGTCCTCAAGACATCATGGCTGTCTTCAAGACCCCTAGTTGTCTTCAAGACCCTTAGTTGTCTTCAAGACCCCTAGCTGTCTTCAAGACCCCTAGCTGTCTTCAAGACCCCTGGGTGTCTTCAAGACCCCTAGTTGTCTTCAAGACCCCTAGTTGTCTTCAAGACTCCTAGCTGTCTTCAAGACCCCTAGTTGTCTTCAAGACCCCTGGCTGTCTTCAAGACCCCTGGCTGTCTTCAAGACCCCTAGTTGTCTTCAAGACCCCTGGGTGTCTTCAAGACCCCTAGTTGTCTTCAAGACCCCTGGCTGTATTTAAGACCCCTAGTTGTCTTCAAGACCCCTGGCTGTCTTCAAGACCCCTAGTTGTCTTCAAGACCCCTGGCTGTCTTCAAGACCCCTAGTTGCCTTCAAGACCCCTGGCTGTCTTCAAGACCCGTAGTTGTCTTCAAGACCCCTAGTTGTCTTCAAGACCCCTGGCTGTCTTCAAGACCCCTAGTTGTCTTCAAGACCCCTGGCTGTCTTCAAGACCCCTAGTTGTCTTCAAGACCCCTGGCTGTCTTCAAGACCCCTAGTTGTCTTCAAGACCCCTGGCTGTCTTCAAGACCCCTAGTTGTCTTCAAGACCCTTGGCTGTCTTCAAGACCCCTAGTTGTCTTCAAGACCCCTGGCTGTCTTCAAGACCCCTAGTTGTCTTCAAGACCCCTGGCTGTCTTCAAGACCCCTAGTTGCCTTCAAGACCCCTGGCTGTCTTCAAGACCCCTAGTTGTCTTCAAGACCCCTGGCTGTCTTCAAGACCCCTAGTTGTCTTCAAGACCCCTGGCTGTCTTCAAGACCCCTAGTTGTCTTCAAGACCCCTGGCTGTCTTCAAGACCCCTAGTTGTCTTCAAGACCCCTGGCTGTCTTCAAGACCCCTAGTTGTCTTCAAGACCCCTGGCTGTCTTCAAGACCCCTAGTTGTCTTCAAGACCCCTAGTTGTCTTCAAGACCCCTAGTTGTCTTCAAGACCCCTGGCTGTCTTCAAGACCCCTAGTTGTCTTCAAGACCCCTAGTTGTCTTCAAGACCCCTAGTTGTCTTCAAGACCCCTAGTTGTCTTCAAGACCCCTGGCTGTCTTCAAGACCCCTAGTTGTCAAGACCTCTGGCTGTATTTAAGACCCCTAGTTGTCTTCAAGACCCCTGGCTGTCTTCAAGACCCCTAGTTGTCTTCAAGACCCCTGGCTGTCTTCAAGACCCCTAGTTGTCTTCAAGACCCCTAGTTGTCTTCAAGACCCCTGGCTGTCTTCAAGACCCCAAGTTGTCTTCAAGACCCCTGGCTGTCTTCAAGACCCCTAGTTGTCTTCAAGACCCCTGGCTGTATTCGAGAGGGAGCTGGACAGACACCGAAACACAAAACCTGACCAGCCGGGCTGTGGTTCGTACTTCGGTTTACGTGCAGCCAGCTGTAACAGCCTTTTTGATAAGATTCTGACCCACCGCGAGGCTTGGTTATGGACCGGGCCACGGGAGTATTGGCCCTCGAAACATCCTCCAGCTATACTCCAGGTATACTCCAGGTATACTCCAGGTATACTCCAGGTATACTCCAGGTATACTCTAGGTATACTCCAGGTATACTCCAGGTATACTCCAGGTATACTCCAGGTATACTCTAGGTATACTCCAGGTATACTCCAGGTATACTCCAGGTATACTCCAGGTATACTCCAGGTATACTCCAGGTATACTCTAGGTATACTCCAGGTATACTCCAGGTATACTCTAGGTATACTCCAGGTATTCTCCAGGTATACTCCAGGTATACTCCAGGTATACTCCAGGTATACTCCAGGTATACTCCAGGTATATTCCAGGTATACTCCAGGTATACTCCAGGTATACTCCAGGTATACTCCAGGTATACTCCAGGTATACTCTAGGTATACTCCAGGTATACTCCAGGTATACTCTAGGTATACTCCAGGTAATATCAGATAAAATTTCACTACCATCATGAATTAGATGTTAGTCACACCGAGAATTTAATCACTTGCGTTGTGTGTTGACTAAGTAATTTTCTTGAGACAATAACGTGTATTGGGAGCGTTAGTGGCAATTGTTATAAGTAAGCATCACGTCCACAGTAAGAGGTGTCCCGGGAGCACCACTTACCCAGCGTCCATAGTCAGAGCTTCCCAGGGCCGACCATTTACCCAGTGTATACATTAAGAGCTGCCCTGGGCGGACCACTAACCCAGTGTCCACAGTAAGAACTGCCCTGAACGGACCACTTACCCAGTGTCCACAGTAAGAGATGCCCTGGGTGGACCACTTACCCAGAGTCTACAGGAAGAGATGCCGTGGGCGGACCACTAACCCAGTGTCCACAGTAAGAGATACCCAGGGTGGACCACTTACCCAGTGTCCACAGTAAGAGATACCCTGGGTGGACCACTTACCCAGTGTCCACAGTAAGAGATACCCTGGGTGGACCACTTACCCAGCTAGAGATTGTGAAATGAGAAGTGTGTAAAGTGGTGAAGGGATCCTCTGATCACCCCTGGAGAGTTTACCTGGAGAGAGTTCCGGGGGTCAACGCCCCCGCGGCCCGGTCTGTGACCAGGCCTCCTTAGGTCAGTGTCCCAGGATGCGACCCACACCAGTCGACTAACACCCAGGTACCCATTTTACTGATGGGGAACATAGACAACAGGTGGAAAGAAACACGTCCAATGTTTCTACTCTGGCTGGGAATCGAACCCAGGCCCTCACCGTGTGAAGCGAGAGCGTTAACCACCAGGCCACCAGAGCCCTCTACCCGAGAGTGGTGATGGGATCCTCTGATTCCCCCTCCCCGAGAGTGGTAATGGGATGCTTTGATCACCCCTACCCGAGAGTGGTGATGGGATCCTCTGATCACCCCTACCCGAGAGTGGTGATGGGATCCTCCGATCACCCCTACCCGAGAGTGGTGATGGGATCCTCTGATCACCCCTACCCGAGAGTGGTGATGGGATCCTCTGATCACCCCTACCCGAGAGTGGTGATAATCATTCCACCGGATTCCAGCATAGCTTCCACCATTCTAGGGACGGGTGAGAGTGATCCTGATACCCTCGTTGAGGAGAAAAAGGCGGGTGAACCTCACAGTTTTCCACCTCCTCTCTCCCCCTCTCGAGAGATCAAACGTTGTACCATGTTCCTTTGATGTACGAGTCATTAATGGGGTGTTATTGCTTTGATCCTGTCTTATCAGGCTAGAATCTCTAGTTCAAGAATGTCATAAATAAACTGTCATCCTCTCATGCTTAAAACATTCTGTCGATGTTCATATTTTTGTCATTTGTGACAACCATGCTAACTGCACCAAGTACATTTGAAGCGAGGGGCAGGAAACAGTCTTGAAGTACTAGGTGCCATGTAATGGTACCTACGTGCCCTTGCGAGAGGCGCGTAGTGATACTGCGAACATCGCCTAATTAGAGGTGGCAGTGTTGGATTACTAGACACTCAGTTAAGTGAATGGGAATCTTTCAGTTACATCGGATTCACAGCAGAGTTGAAGAAAATGAATTCTCTTGTCAACACCTGTGAGCGCACCTGATCCTTCAAGACTTGTTCAGGTTTAAAGTCTGGGAAGGGAAGGCTCACTCCTGATTAGACTTGAGACGATTGGGGTTTTAGTGAACTTCAGTAATGTACAGTTAATTAGTGTCAGTCAAAATAGAACTGCCCTAATTAACCACATACCAAAAAGGCCCTATACAAGGACATTTCATCACGAAGATTAATTAGTGATTCACACTACGACAGCCAAGACTCTCACACAAAAACAGGAACTTAAATGAAAAAGAATTAAATGGGTGAACAGGGCGAGTTTGAGACAAAGGAA